>NW_019154105.1:29276277-29301283 GCF_002288905.1 Enhydra lutris kenyoni
TTAATCTCACAAAACAAACTGAGGGTTGATGGGGGTAGGGGGGTGGGAGAGGGGGGGTGGGGTTATGGGGAGGGTATGTGCTATGGTGAGTGCTGTGAAATGTGTAAACCTGGCGATTCACAGACCTGTACCCCTGGGGATAAAAATATATTATATGTTTAAAAAAATAAATAAAATTTAAATTAAAAAAAATACCTACCTCCTCATTCCCTCCAAAATTAAGACGAGAATTACCAAATAATAAGGTAATTCAACTACTATATATCCAAAGAAAATAAAAACATGAATTCAAAAGATATATGCACCTCTATGTTTATTGCAGTATTATTTATAATAGCTGGGATATAGAAGCAGCCCAAATGTCTATGATAGATGAATGGATGAAGTTCAGTGGATATATACAATGGAATAGTCCTCAACCGTAAAAAAGAATGAAGTCTTGCCATTTGCAACAACATGGATGGACCTAGAGGGTATAAGGCTAAGTGAAATAAATCAAAGACAAAAATCATATTATTTCACTGATATGTAGAAATTAAGAAACAAAACAAATGCACACACAGAGACAAAAAAGAGACAAACACAAAAAAAGAACACCACTCTTAAATATAAGGAACAAAGTCATGGTTGCTAGAGGGGACATGGATGGGTGGGATGGGTGAATATATAAAGTGGATTAAGGGTACACTTATTGATGAGTGCTGAGAAATGTAGAGTTGTTCACTCATTTTACTGTATATCTGAAACTAATATAACAGTGTGTGTTAACTATACCTGAGTCAGAAGATAAAACAAAATACCCAGTTCCTTTTAGAAACATGAGTTGGCTACTAAAAATCCAACACACCCTCCCTTTTCTTATATCCCATCCTCCATGTTGCTCTTAGAAAGGGACTTGTTAAAAAATAATTCTGAAAGAGCCATTAGCCCATTTTCTAAATGTGGGATTTCTCATCACTACTATAACACTCTGCATAAGGACCCCATTTATCTTTGCATGCCTGACTTCTATACTTAACCACACACCCTATCTTCCATTCACTCCAAGACATTTCAAGTGTTTCCACTGTCCTGATAGCTGTTTCCTTCCCCTGACCTCTTCCCTTTTTGGAAATCTTTTTAGCATCCCTCACAATTGAGCTCAATGACCACCTTCTTCAAGAATCTCTGCTCTTTTCATTTTTCTTGGAAGACTCAGCCTTCTATTCCTTTGCGATCCTATTCCATTTTGTAGATTTTCACTCAGGATACTTTGTACATGGCACAGCAGTTACTCCTTTCCCAGATTCTCTCTCTTTGTAAAATATATGTTCCACTCAACTTTGTATCTCCAGTAGCTGGTTATCCTGCTGAAACATAGATGGTGCTCCATAAAACCAGAGACTAACTACAAGGGGTATTTCCCTGGTGTAGATTGACATTTATTGTAACCCCCAAGCCCAAAACAGGTTGAATTTATGTAAGTAAGGAAGTTACATGTCAACTTCAGCACAAGAAGTTTGAATATTTTCTTTGGGCTCTATCAGTGATGTTTAAACATGTTAATTGATGAAATATTATTATTTAATGAAGTCTACATTAGCTTGATAATATACTTCTTTTATACCTTTTCAAGACTGTTTTGGGCCAGGGCTCAATGTCACACATCATAAAGGAGGGAAAAGAGGGAATGGTTTCTTGATTTTCCTTCTAAAGCATATTGGATTTCTGACAAACCAGTCAACTCCAAGAGTAACAATATTTTTTTGATATGTAAGAAATTTCAGAGAGGACTATTGATTGCAGTTGAACAAGCACAGCATCATTTAACTGGCACCCAAAATACAATTTTCCCTTTTAAAGGTCAATTAGATTTGGGGTGAAAAATCAACCAGAAACACATCTGGTAAATAAAATGGGTTATCCATCTAAAAAAGATACCATCATGTACTTAAAAAAAATTCTAAATTAACTATAGAATAATGAAATTAATCTCATTGAGTGGTTTGTAAACTAATTTTGAGCTTTGAAGACAAATAAATGTCAGGGTTTTCTTTGTTTTTAGTGGCTAATTTGACTCAGAAGTCATTTAGCTTTGTATGTTGAGTTGCATTTATTCATAAAGTTCTTTATCTAACTCATGCTTTTATCCAGCCAATACTACATGAGTGCCTGCTATGTGCCAACCATGATCTAATAGCAGGGATTACAGCAGTAAACAAAACCAAACTTGTGTACTCAGGGAACAGATAATCTGGTGTTTAGAGATAGGAACCAAAGTACAGAGAAGTATATAATTTGAAAAATAGTTATAATTGCTAATACAAAAGAGAAATCAAGGCAAGAGGAGACAGAATGAAAGAAGACCTCTGTGATCAAATGGCATTGTGGGATCTGGGGGAAGGAGCCAGCTTTGGCTTCGGGAGGGGGCAACTTCTAGGCAGAGGGAATATAAGAACAAGGGCCACAGGCAGGAGTCACTTTGGCGTATATGAGCAAGAAGGCCTTTGTGACCAGAATAAAGTGATTGGAGGGATAAGGTAGGAAAGTGAAAGGAGGGATAAGGTGCAAGAGATACCCTGGCATCAAATTATTGATGTCTCAGTTGGATTCTTTTCTGAGTGAGGTGAGAAGTCTTTGGAAGGTTTTTAGTAGAGAAGTGACCTGATTTGACTTCTGTTTTAAGCATCACCATGGCTGCAATGCATCTAATAGACTTGGAGGAGAGGCTAAAATCTTAAAGAATCTCAACTAGAGAAAGTCCATGGAATTTCTTGTAAATCATGCATGTGTCTGTAGATGTGAATATGCATGAACACTTATGTTCAGGGAGGGCTAAGTTCATTTCTTACACCAAAGAAATAAATGTGATCCCAAAGAACTGCAGCTGTAAAGAATGAGGGTAAGCACATTTCGGTAAGAAGCGACGGTGGTCCCAAGTAGAGAGGGAGTCCAAGTGTAGGTGATGAAATGTAGTTGGATCTATGATGTATTCAGGAAACAATTGATAGTCACCCTTAATATATATATGCCGTGGGTCCCACAAAAAGAGACATTTATTTCCTGATGTGTATTTAGCTTAATTTCTTCATGATTGTGTGGCTTGAATTGAAAGTTGGGCTTGGGTTCCCAGTTTTGTCACTAGCAAGCTATGTGACCTTATCATGTCTTGACATAAACTTTCTTACCTACAAAGTAGATTCTTATGAGGGTCATAGGTCACCTGTAGGCAAACAAGCTTTGTACAAAGCTAACTGCGATGAGAAGAGCACTGCAATCGGAGATCCTATTTCTTCAAATAGTGCTTCCGACATTTACTACGTGTGCAACCTTTTGAAAGTTATTTAACCACTTTTGGGCCTTTATATCTTCTTTTAAAATAAGGATATTGGGTCACCTGGGTGGTTCAGTCAGTTAAGTGTCAGACTCTTGATTTCATCCCAGGTCATGATCTCAGGGTTGTGAGACTGAGCCCTGTGTTGGGCTCTGCACTCGGCATGGAGCCTGCTTAAGATTTTCTCTCTCCTTCTCCCTCTGCCCCTCCTTCCCTCTCTTTCTCTCTCTAAAATACAATACAAAACAATACAATATGGATATTGATTTACCGAGGAGGGATTTTGTGAGATTGCTGTAAAATAATCCACGCAAGCTGTTTTTACTACTCCTTGGTAGGATGCTATTTTTAACTTATTTTTCATGAGAGATAATTTCTGAATTCCTTGGTTAGTGTCTTTGCATAACTACCAATTTGGGATAGGCGGAGTCCCTTAATGATTCAAAAGAGTAAATGGGTTAGAAATATGTATAATTTCATGAGACCTCCAGAATGCGTGGACCATATTCTTCACAGTCTATTAGACACTAGATTCCCTAAATTGCTAAGCATTTGTCCCCAAAAGTTTTCAGACAAGTTTCCTCCATAAGTCTTGTTTACAACTGCTTTTCTAACTTTAGCCAAATTAAAATTTACAAATTAAAATCTACAAAAATTGAATTTACAAATTAAAATTTACAAATTTTATGATTTGGGGGTCCATGTTCTGATATTAGTATGTGTGCTGGTGTGCTTACTACAGTTACGGATTTTCTGATGGACAATTGAAAGATCTTTAAGCACAGTGATTACAAGAGAGATCTCCATTTGCTTCTGTGGTATTTGTTTTGAAAACTCCTCTCACCAATTTGTTCCCTGGCTTTGTAAAACTGAAAGCACACTCAGGAAATGTTGATAAAAAATTGTGTTGTTAGAATAGAATTGAATGGTTTTATTTTTTTTTTTTAAAGATTTTATTTATTTATTTGACAGAGCGAGATCACAAGTAGACAAAGAGGCAGGCGGAGAGGGAGAGAGGGAAGCAGGCTCCAAGCTGAGCAAAGAGCCCGATGCGGGACTAGATTCCAGGACCCTGAGATCATGACCCGAGCCGAAGGCAGTGGCTCAACCCCCTGAGCCACCCAGGCACCCTAGAATTGAATGTTTTTAAGACATTTTGAGAGATGTGCTCGGTGTCAGAGCAATATTGTGGATTCATGCAATATTTGAAAAGACATTTGATTAAGTGCTTTGGGGACTTTCTGGAAAAAGCTATATATAGGGCAGTCATGACCAGCTTTGAACATTGCTTGATGTTTCTGCTTGGTTAAGTAGAGCATGGCCAAACATTGTACTCCTCCTTTAGACATTTGAACAGGAGGAGAGCAACAATCTGTTGCTGTTAGCTTCAAGGGATTCTGCCCCAGCATGTGGAGCCGAGATCTGCAGGCCAATTTTTGATCACCATTTTCATTGCAAGGGGTCAACGCTTACCATTTATTGAACTCTTATTATTTTCCAGATGCTTTACATACAGTGATACATAATATGAAAGTCTTGAGAGTTGATGTTATTAACATCTTCAGTTGAGGAATACTGGGAGATTGAATACTCCAAAGTTTCACAAGTAATAGAAAGGACTAGAACTTGAAAACAGTTTTGTATGATTCCATCACTCTACCTAATAATACAGAACACTGTCTTTTATAATAAGGAGAGTGAGCAGTGGATGGTTCCATATATCTTCTGTCAGGAAAGTTCTAATGATGACCTTTAGATTTGAAGCTGAAATTCAATTCATTTTTTTCATATGACTGATTTCATGTAAGCTATGACCTTTTACTCTATGGTAGGGAGGTGGTGCAAATAATTACCCAAAAGTAGTAGTCTTACTTTCTTCTAAGAACTGACTATGGAGGAAGGAAGGAAATAGAAGAAAGAAAGATTACCTTTTTCTGGAAGAAATGGAGGTTCTCTGCAGTGACCCAATGGCCTGTGAATAATCTTGTGAGAAAATGTGTCCAGTGGAAAAACTGAAGGGTTTTGTTAACTTTTATGTTCTAAAGACTGGTCATTTTTATAAGGGCACAGAAATAAGCATTGAGAAAATGACTCTTTGGCAAAAGAAAATGAAAAGCATATTGCAAGCATAAGTGGAACATTCTTTGAGATACTATGGAAATAAATTAATTTAAAAATTAATTTAAAAATAATTTAAATAAATTAATTTAAAAATGCCTATTTTAGAGAAGGAAAAACAGGTATGTTAAACCTGCTACCCTGTACCCAAAAGAAGGCTCAGTAAGGAATAAGAAGTGAAACACATAACCATGGTATAGCAATGTAATCATTTTGCAGTAAGAAGGCGAGTCTCTAACTCCTGACCTGTTCTCCAACTACTTTGCCTAAGATATCTAATACCCAAAAAACCTGCATGTTTGGGTCTCTCTGATCTCATGATTCCCTCCCATAGCAAGGACCATTGAGGCCACCAAACCTTAGGTGATGTATCATTGTGAAAGACAAGGGAGGCACCTGGGAACCATGGTCACTTATGCCATCTTGTTGTCTTTAAGGTTTGCAGATTAAGGAGCAAACCAAGTCAAATTAACATCGGCTGAGTACAATTTGCCATTCTACCTGAACCTTGACCTTGGATTGGCTTCTGTAGTCTGATCTAGCTCATGGGAGTACAACCAATGATGTTAAAAGGAAATAGGTACTTTGGGGAAAGGACTGAGGAGAGCAGGGCTCAACACTGCTTTAGTGTAGTGCTAGAAGTTGCTCTCCCACCACTGTGCATAAGTTACAGTGAAGGAAGGTAACATGGGGCAACATAATGTTTATTGTTTTTGAGGGGGAAATCCAATCATTCCCCTATCAACCCAACCACTCATCCCTTTCAACTACCTCATCACTTATTCATGCAAAAACAATATTATAATATTTTCATTTTACCAATTTTTAAGGATATTGAGAAATGTATAAAATGTATAAATAAAATAATATAAAAATGTGTAAAATAGACACAGAACATACTCACAAGACAAAGGAAAGGTCTTGTGATGAGTTATGAGTGTGATAGTTGTAAGAGGACTAATGACTGAGAGAATGGCTATTATGGTAAAGTGGTGAGGTCATACAGAGAATTCATTGTAAAGAGTGGTTTTCTCTAATGTTGTTCTCGTAAAGTAACCAAGGGTGGCCACAAGCTTTCTAGAAAGGATGGAAGGTTTTAAAGTGTAATGAGGAACCACATTATAGTAGTTAATCATGGCATCCTGACAAAACAAGAGTCTAATGTGGGTGAATTGGGAAGAATGGAGAAACTTCTAGGGCAGAACCTTCAGCTGAGAGCTTGTGGAGGACGAGGTGAAGAGATTAAAGTAAAAAAGCATAGAGATCAAGTGCAGACTGTCTGGCTTTTTGATTTTTTTTAATAAGAATTAAGCTGGTGGTCAGTCAACTGAGAGGTGAAGTATACATTATCTATTTGGATATAGAAGCTTTGGATTGGAGATGGAATACAGTGAAAAACAAAAACAAAACTGTGAGTTATGTGGGTTGTTTAAGGAAGTAGCTATAAACTCATAGGGATGCAAAGCAACACAAGTGGGGGTTGGAAGAGGGTGGTATATTCAGATACAGAAAGAGGGGAGTGATTTGTTTGGAAGCAGCAATTGGGAAAAAGGAAGATATACATATGACACTTCATTTCCAAAGTTTGATAGAATGAGGAAAGGTGGGATTTCTGTGGAAGAAATGAGAGAATAGGTCATGCTTTTAGAGGAGTAGCAGATCATAGTTCCAGAAGACAGAGAGAAAGGTGCTGGTTATCTTACATTATTCACGGAATTACAAATATGATTCAAGAAAGGAGAACTGAGCTTCACAAGATATGTACTAAGTCAATTACAGACAGTGAGATGGAAGAGCTGATACTATGCCACTTTATCTGTTGGCACCATTATTTTTAATATTAGCAGTTTTCTCACCAGCATAGATACTCCCGAAATGCTTGAGGGTCATAGAGATGTCATAGAAGCATATGGCTGACATGACTTCAGTTCTATAATACCAACACCATGTGTTTGGTACATTAAATGAACCGCTCCACTGAACTACAATCACAGATGTAACCACTGAACTACAATCACAGATGTAACTTGAGCTTTGACCAATACACTAATACATCTATTAGGAACAATAGGGTTGGTCCACAAGAGAGGAAAATCAGTACACAGGAGGCCTGTAATTTTCACAGCAAAAGGAAGCACCTGAATAAATGAATAAATAAATAATTGGTATAAGAGTATCTTTAGACATGTCAAAGAATCCTAGATTCTTTGGAATTTATGTATCTGGCCTGCTTTGTGTGTTGCGATTTAACTTTGAAAAGTTAAATCTTTTTCTAAAGATTACAGTAATCCTAAAGTCTGTAATCCTAGAGTCTACACTGCTATTGCACTAGCAAAGGAGTCCTTTCATAAACATAAAATTACCTATTATTTTACAAAATTAAAGCCACATATTTACTTTGCCTTAATTGTCATCATTTAATCAACCCCTGTTCCCAATTTAAATCTGGTTGTTGTGGAGGGGCGCCTGGGTAGCTCAGATAGTTAAGTGTTTGCCTTTGGCTCAGGTCATGATCTCCAGGTCCTAGGATGGAGCCCTAAGTCAGGCTCCAAGTTCAGCAGGGAGTCATCTTCTCCCTCTCCATCTCCCTTTCCCCCTGCTCGTGCTCTCTCTGTCTCTGTCTCTCAGATGTATAAAAAAAACTTAAAAAAAAATCTGGTCATGGAATGTGTATGAAAGGAAGCAACTTAAATTATTGTGTCAACTTTTATGTTATGTACAAAGTACAACGTTAAAAGTTAACAAACAAGGACCAGAGAATTATAACAAAATTCTACATTACATATAGTACCTATCCCATGAAATAAGATTTTATCTTCTGAGTCAAACAATGTTCCCCACATAAGAAGCAAAATGTCTTCTTTTCTAAACATCAAGGGAACTATATAACATGGTTATTACCAGTTGGTAAGCATGTGATTGTACAGGATATTTGGTTACCAATTTAAAAAAATTAGAAAATATTTCTGATTCTTTATGGGAAAAATCTGAATGTCATGCTTTATTTTCTATAGTGTGAAACCATAACTCTCTACTTATGCTTTCCTGCGTAATATCATCCCAGAGTTTAAAAGGTATTGCATTAATAGCAATCAATAGCATACCTGATTATGATTCTCCCTCCCAAAAGAACAAAAAAGAACAAAAACAGAAAAAGAACAAAAAAATGGTGCTGGGAAAAGTGGACAGCTATATATGCAGAAGAATGAAACTCGACCATTCTCTTACACCGTACACAAAGATAAACTCAAAATGGATAAAGGAATCCATCAGAATCCTAGAGGAGAACATAGGCAGTAACCTCTTCGCTATCAGCCACAGCAACTTCTTTCAAGATATGTCTCCAAAGGCAAAGGAAACAAAAGCGAAGATGAACTTTTGGGACTTCATCAAGATCAAAAGCTTCTGCACAGCAAAGGAAACAGTCAACAAAACAAAGAGGCAACCCACGGAATGGGAGAAGATATTTGCAAATGACAGTACAGACAAAAGGTTGATATCCAGGATCTATAGAGAACTCCTGAAACTCAACAAACACAAAACAGACAATCATATCAAAAAATGGGCAGAAGATATGAACAGACACTTCTCCAATGAAGACATACAAATGGCTATCAGACACATGAAAAAATGTTCATCATCACTAGCCATCAGGGAGATTCAAATTAAAACCACATTGAGCTATCACCTTACACCAGTTAGAATGGCCAAAATTAGCAAGACAGGAAACAACATGTGTTGGAGGGGATGTGGAGAAAGGGGAACCCTCTTCCACTGTTGGTGGGAATGCAAGTTGGTGCAGCCACTTTGGAGAACAGTGTGGAGATTCCTCAAGAAATTAAAAATAGATCTTCCCTATGACCCTGCAATTGCACTACTGGGTATTTACCCCAAAGATACAGATGTAGTGAAAAGAAGGGCCATCTGTACCCCAATGTTTATAGCAGCAATGACCACGGTCGCCAAACTGTGGAAAGAACCAAGATGCCCTTCAACGGACGAATGGATAAAGAAGATGTGGTCCATATACACTATGGAGTATTATGCCTCCATCAGAAAGGATGAATACCCAACTTTTGTAGCAACATGGACGGGACTGGAAGAGATTATGCTGAGTGAAATAAGTCAAGCAGAGAGAGTCAATTATCATATGGTTTCACTTATTTGTGGAGCATAACAAATAGCATGGAGGACAAGGGGAGATGGAGAGGAGAAGGGAGTTGAGGGAAATTGGAAGGGGAGGTGAAGCATGAGAGACTATGGACTCTGAAAAACAATCTGAGGGTTTTGAAGGGGCGGGAGGTGGGAGGTTGGGGGATCCAGGTGGTGGGTATTATAGAGGGCACGGATTGCATGGAGCACTGGGTGTGGTGCAAAAATAATGAATACTGTTACACTGAAAAAATAAAAAATTAAAAAAAAATAACAGCTAAGAGATTTTTATAATTAATAGCTATAATTCTTTGTAACTGTAACTATGATTATATGGTATATATCTATTATAGGCAGAGTTTATTTTTGGATAAGGATATTTGCTTTATATTTATTAGCCAATGAATAAATAAGGAACTGAATTAATATTCATATTAGTGTACGGTGTAGTTTTTCATTAATTAGTTACAGTGTAGTTAATTAGTGTACAGTGTAGTTTTTTGTTAATGATTGTTAGCATTTTACAAACTGCCCCAAGGTATTTCACAGAGCACTAACAAAGACTGTTATATAATTTCACTAAAGTAAATAATTTCATTAATGTAAATCCTGTTACCATGAGGGCATTAAAAATTATGCATGATTTAGTTCTCAAATAGTATTTATATCCCATATTCATGAAACCGAATTAGCAATATTTAAAATCAATCAATAAATTTACATGGCTCTCTCCTGTGTTTGTCATATCCAGACTACTGAGCATTATATATATTTTATTGTGCATGATATTGTAACCAAACTTAATATTCATTAAGATATATTGTTTTTAAGTATGTTTCATATATTTAATTTTTAAGATACCAATTAATAAAACAATATTTTGGAAACTAAAAAAAAAAATGTATTCCAGAAATCTCCCTCACAATTTTCTGTGATATCCTAGGAAATTTCTCATGCTCCCATGGACAAGTCTTTTTAGCCACTAACACAAGATCACATACCTTTGGGGGCAAAGTTATCAGTGCCTCTAGTCATAGGGTCTGAGCAAGTATGATGGCTCAAACCATTACCGAGAAAGAGGCTGGAACACTGACCATACTAGAGAGTCAGACCCTGAAGTAAGTAGTCTGAAGCAACATATGGGTTTGGTCACTTTCCTCTTAAGTTTGGGGCTGAAGATTTTACCAATCAGCCTTACCTTGAGGTCATTAAAACCCAGGGTGCTTGCAGGAGTAATCTTCCAGGAAGGTGAGATAATAAGCAAAATTTACCAAATATACAAAGAAGATAAATGCTATGAAATCTTACACTTGTGCAAATAGTAATTATAATCATAATAATAACAACCATAATAGCAGCTCTTCATAAACACTAATTAGGTACCAAGCATTATACTAAATGCTATATATATATATGTGTGTGTATATATATATATATATATATATATATATATATATATATATATATATATATAATTATTGTTCTAAAAACTCTGTGAGATAGATACTGTTATTTTATGGGTGAGAAAACTGCAAGACAGGGATAGCAAGTAACTATTCAAGAGCAGGAAGATAGAAAGTTATGGAACCAGAATTAAAACTTAGGCATCCAAGTCGAGTGTTCATATTCTTAGCCACTTGTTCTACTGCAATGTGAAAAAACCTCAGTTTACACATAATTAATATTCCTAAGTAGGTAAAAGAGTAAAAAGAATAAATAAAATAAAATGATTAAGATTCTTGCTAAAATCCATTAGAAAACATGGAAATTAAAAATATGCTTATTGAATCAAAGTCTGAGTGATGAGCCATGTGGTATATCGGACACAATTGAAGCCTGAATTATTGAATTAAAAAAATGAAGTTGAGGAAATGCCCTAGAACTCAGTATAAAAAAATTAAAATAATAAAAAAATATTAAGTATTATGAGTAGAATAGATCTAGAAGTTCTAATATAAGCCTAACAGGAAGTACAGAAGGGGAGAATATGGAGGATGGTGGTAGATTAATATCTGAAGATCTGATATTTGAGAACTTACCAGAATTAATAAAATATATGAGTCTTCAATATGAACAAAATATCCCAGAATGTTGAGTAAACTTAAAAAAGAAAAGTAAAATCACCAAAAAAATTCCCACACCAAAGGACATAATGGTCAAATCAAGTGTAGGATTAATGACAGAGAGATTCTGAAGTATAATTGAAAGAATGAGGTTTTTAAATTAGTAATGTAAATCAAAAGACAGTGGAAGTGAGCCTCCAAAGTGCTGAGTAAAAATATCTTTAAAAGTCAAATTTTATACCCAAAATCTAACAATAGAACCCAAATGAAATATATTTTTTAATGTATGAACCAGACTCTTGCTTCTAACCTTCCAATAAGAAGGAAAATAAAATGAAAAGGAAGTTGGGGGGTAAAAGAAAGAAGAATGAATAACAATTAAAATTATTTTTACCCAACTTCTGTATCAACATGGACGGGACTGGAAGAGATTATGCTGAGTGAAATAAGTCAAGCAGAGAGGGTCAAATATTATATGGTTTCCCTTACTAGTGGAGCATAAGGACTAACATGGAGGACACTGGGAGATGGAGAGGAGAAGAAAGTTGGGGGAAATCAGAGTGGGAGATGAAACATGAGAGACTGTGGACTCAGAGACAAACTGAGGGTTTTGGAAGGGGGGGTGGGGGGTTGGGTGAGCCTGGTGGTGGGTATTAAAGAGGGCACTTATTGCATGGAGGCACTGGGTGTGGTGCAGAAACAATGAATTCTGGAACACTGAAAAGAAATAAAATAAAATAAAATGGAAAAAAAATAAAAGTATTAATTCCTTCTGGTAAATGCCAGTGAGTACTGATTCTTAAAATGTCAAAGCAATAACAATAAATTTGTGTGCTCAAAAATAAGATGTAATTAAAATTCTTGATAATAAAAATAGGAAGAGTTGCAGAGGATAGTTAAAGCAGGGGATCTTGTCATTATTTGTGAAGGGACTAGAGAGGCAGATTAACTTTAGACTTTTCTAGAAAAAGATAAATTATGTTCAAACATCATTTGTATAACTTTAAAATATAAATGTGTGTATATCCAGAAGCTAAAAGAATAGTGTTTCTCAATATTTTAAAATTATTCATAAAATTAAAAAGAAAGCTAAAGTAAAAAAAATAATACTAACAAAAATAAATAAAATAACATACCAGTGATTCAGGTGCAAACCTTAGGAATGAAATCAGGCCAAATTTAACATTTGAAATAGAGACTACATAAAATTTGGAGGCATTCATTATCATTTCACCCTGACTTGCTCAGATTTTATCAGACCAATGACACTTAATAAACTTTCTGAAAAAAAGCAAAATCCTAGAGACTGTGTCAGTTAATTAATTTACTTTTAGATAAAAGGTAAATTATCTTGACTTCTTTACTTTTTATTTTTTTGGTTTCAGGTGTAGAATTTAGTGATTCATCACTTACATAAATCACCCAGTGCTTGAGTACCCTCCTTAATGCCTATCACCCGTATAACACAACCCACACCCAACCTCCTCTCTACCAAAACTCAGTTTGTTCTCTATAGTTAAGAATCTGCTTTATGGTTTGCCTCTCTCTCTCTCTCTCTCTTTTTTTTCCTGTTTTGTTTCTTAAGTTCCACATAGGAGTGAAATCATATGGTATTTGTCTTTCTCTGATTGACTTCTCTCACTTAGCATCATCTTTAACTTTTAGATATCCAGGAAGGGTCTATTATTGTATTGATGTACAAATAGCCTGTATCAAGGAAAAGCTTATTTCCCTTACTTGATTGAATAAATTTTTGTTTCATTTTGTTTTGTTTGCTCAGAAGATTTCCTTTTTGTAAGTTTTGTTTTTCCTTGGAGTCATCCCTTCTGAAATTGAAAAAGATGGAAGATTCTAAGCACATAGTGAACCTGTACTACGAACATTGTTGGTAAGTCATTCTGGATCAGCTGACCAAATAAATGAAGTTGGCTTAACTCTAGGAGGTTATTTGGAGGTCTTGGATGGAGAGATCACAAGTTTAATTGGAACTTCTCCAACCTTAGTGATGTATCCTTGACATGAAACATATATTTTTCTTCCTGGATTGCTGGAAACCATCATGCCTATTTTTTTCCAGGGCTTATATGCAAATTAAATAGAGTCCAATGATAAAAAATTATAGTGATATTGTATGTCATGCTAGCTGCCATGCTAATATTTCATTCATGCACATTTAAAAGTGCATATTAGAAAACTTTATTTTTCATGTCATTTCCTAAAATCAAAAGACTTTTGACTATCAGAATATTGAAAGTTTGACATATAACACATAAACTGCCTTTTTGGACACTCTCTCTTAGTTTTAGATTATATAATTCAGGATTATGAACTAAAGGAATAAGCTGTAATAGTGCTATATGAATATATAAATAGGAGCATTTTGAGTGATTAGTTGCAAACAAATTCTACAAGCTTCCTGGTGTCACTCAAGGAAAACAGCTTCGCCAAGAGTAGTAAATTATAAGTAAAGTCCTAATGGCCCCTAATGAATATACTAGTCAATAGTTTAATAATCTAATAAACTAGAAACAGAGCAGCTGGTATAGACACAAGATAATTATTTGTTTATAGTCTTTCAGACAGATACTAGCTGATCACCAGGTAATACCTCTACAGACAATGGGGAGAACTTCCAATACAAAGACAGATACTATCCTGGTAAAGTTCATGCGCTTCATAGTAAAGTCACCATGGGTAAGTTATTTAACCTCTTTATATTCTAGTTTCCTCATTTGTTACAAAAGAAAGATAATACTGCCTCCTGGAACTCTTGGAAGTAGTAAATAAAATTATAGTTGCGCTTGGCAGCTACTATGACTTGATAAATAGTAGCTGTTATTATTGTAATAGTTATTAGCTCCCATCCAAAACTATACAGGACTTAGTAAGATACTTAGAAAGAAACCAGAAAGTTCAAGTGAAGAGAAATCCCAAAATGGTAGATACATTGAGCTGCAAATTTACAAATGCTAAGTTGATTCAAATAGAATTTTAGAAAGCAGCCAAATAACTGTCTAGGGGTTTGCCTTCTCTAAATAGGAATGGTATTAAAAGCATTAGGAGGCAAATGATTATCTTTTATAGAGTACTCGATATTATTTTTACCTTGTTATGTGAGTACCTTATATTTTTAGCATTATTTTAACATTAATGTTATTTTATTGAAAATATTTTTCTTCTTGAACATATAACATCTTAATCTGTTGCTTCAATTTTAATGTAACTCTTAACTATATCCAAAGAATAAACAATGCCAGCTAAATAAGTCAATGGGAAAATAAAGCATGCACAGCACAAATTCACTTTGGAGCAGATTTTGCTGGAGTATGTCTCTTCTACTAGGTGAGTGGCTTCTGTGATTACATGAGTACTTGAACATTTTCTGTGTCAGGGTGTCTCCTTCTCTGCAAAAGGAGCTTTTAGACAGAAAAAAGAGATTGTGGCTTATGCCTGCACTACTGTGCTATTACTGTGTGCATCTGTGTAAAGGACACACTTTTAAAATATATGTTGGCCATTCTTTCCTGCCACCTGAACTCTCCAGAAAAAAACAAAATGCTGCATGGAGATGAGTAGAGTGCTCAGAGCATCAGAGATGTCAGTGCCAGTATTAGGGTTTCTGTTCATTTTCTGCATTGATAAGAGGTGATTTCATCACCAGGAACATGTGTCCTCTTCTGCCAGGTGATGGCTAGAGCAGACACTAGAAACAAGGGGTTTCACTCTTTCCCAAATGGCGACAGCTTTATTTTCTTTTTGTTTAATGATCTTGAAAATTTTAGTATAACAGCACTTAGAACAGTACCTTGTGTGTAGTGGTTTCTCAACAGTATCTGTAGTGAAGTATTAAATGAATGCATGAGCTAATTGATAAGCTAGTGGTTAAACCATATTTTTCATTTCTACTGAAGAATCTTAGGATGGAAACAATAAGCCATAATAAAGATGGCCATACTTATTTTTTGAATCTTTACTAATGTGCTAGGCTCTATACTGTTTTATATGCATTTTCACCTTTAGTTATCAGAAAAAAAACTTATGAAGCAGCTGCTATTTTTTTTTAAAATTTATTTATCTATTTGAGAGAGAGAGAGTGAGGAAGGGGCAGAGGGAGAGGGAGAAAAGCAGTGAGGAGCCTGACACAAGGATGGATCCCAGGACCCTGAGATCATGACCTCAGCTGAAATCAAGACTCAGATGCTTAACTGACTGAGTCACCCAGGTGCCCCAAACAGCTACTATTTTTAATTTCCTTATTTTAAAGGAGAAAACTGAGATTTATAATTTGAGAATATCACCCAGGGACACTAGCAGATCATCTAGCTTGTGGTAGCAGCAGGTCAAACTTGTGTCTTATTATCATATGATCTCTCTGATCTGAGGAATTTGAGAGGCAGGGTGAGGGTGGGGGCAAGGGAGGGAAAAATGAAACAAGATGGGATCGGGGAGGGAAACAAACCATAAGACACTCTTAATCTCAGTAAACAAACTGAGGGTTGCTGGGGGTTCTGAGAGGAGGGATGGGGTGGTTGGGTTGTGGACATTGGAGAGGGTATGTGCTATGGTGAGTGCTGTGAACTGTGTAAGACTGCTGATTCACAGACCTGTACCCTTGGGGCAAATAATACACTATGTTAATTAAAAAAAAAAAAACAACCTCCACACACACACACACACACACACACACACACACACCCCTTGTGTCTTACTTCTAAGTGTGTGTTCTATCTAGTGCCTAATGCCCTCCCAGCTCTGGAGAGCAGGCACAAGGCAGTAGCAGGGGCACAGTCACCTCAGAGGCCCAGACAATTACATTACCTTTGACCTTGGTCTAGCATACTAGTTGAGTTGGCCTGGTATTCTACTTCCAGAAGCAGTCACATTGCCACTTCTGTTACCGTTTTGATTCCTGTGATTTTGTTCCTAAAGCCTTGCGAAAACAAAGAGGAGTTTCTACTCTGTTTCTACAACATTTGGAGCAGACAGAAAATAACACGATAGACAACAGGGAGAGAATGTGCCTTTGCTGTGTTCCGGATGCTCATCAGTGGCTCTGGCTTAGAGCAGAGGACTAATAGCCTCTTATATTCCAAACTTTAACTTAAATTCATGATCTTATTTCAATGGACTAATCCCAAAGTCCTAGTGGATGCATTATGATTCAGAGTGTAAGCTTGTTTGATCCCAATGCCAATTCTTGGTTCTCCTAATAGAAGGAAGAAAAGGGAGCATAACCAGGGAATAGAGTTGGAGAATAGAGTTTCTCGAATCTGTTCTTGCAGCTGCTGAAGGTCATGGGCAAAAGGATTTCTCCAGCGCCATGTCAGACCCTCAGGTATTGCAGAAATGGTCCTGGAAGCATCACATCTGTTTAACTGGACATTAGTTTTCTGTTTTCTTTAGGATATACCATATAGTCTCATTATTTTGCAATTCTTTCCTTTTGACTCTTCTCAGACACTGGAAAGAAGTAAAACATTCATTTTGATCAAGTAAATGACTTAAGAGTACGGCCCATGATTCTCACAGGCCTGAAGTAGTAACATTTTAAATTTCTTCACAATAAAGATGGAGATAAAAACAGAATATGAAAGTCAAACCTGTAACAAAGAAACACATTATATTGTTTGTTCTCTGTAGTAAACCATAAATGCTATATACAACTGTAGTCCCTAAAATTATTAAGATTCTTAGCAGAAATCAAATCTCTTGGCATCTCATTTGGCATAGGAGTTTCCAACTGAAAGACACAATGGAGGCTGATCTTCAGATACTCTTCATCTTTTCCTAAAAACAGCATTCCTCAGTGCCATTTTTATATGGAGTGAATAAAAAGGACTCTATATTTTCAGCACACATAGTTCCTTGGTACAGAATTATCCTGTGACACAAAAGATGAAAGTATATACACTTGAAAATAATGAGTAATACCAGAGGTGCCTGCACCAAGATAATGGCTTTGTTCTTGTCTGGTCCCACTAATCCCATGACTCAAAAACCTAAGAACATAAAGAATGAAATTCCTCTTCCTCATCCAGTTTGAACAAACCTTCACACATTCTAAAAGGTTAAAAACAGATATCATCAAAAGTAATCCCAATGATTCTGTAAGAGTCATGAAAGAGCCTTCCATTTAATCTTGAAAGCAGTGGCACCCCCCCACCAAGAAAGTGTAAAAAGACTTTAAAAAGATAGGCTCTTAACCTGTAGAGCAGGACCTAAGAATAGGAATAGCTACCATTTATTGAGTGCTTACTATATGATGGGCACGTAGCTATGCATCTTAGATGAATTTCTCATTTAATTATCTCAACAGTCATATCCCATTGGCACTATTATGATGCTTTTAAAGAAACTGTTGCATAGACAGGTTAATTGACATGTCCAAGGTCGCAGAGCTGACATACTGGAGAATTATATGATTACATCCAAGGACTGCCTGCCTCCACCATCCATGCTTTTAATCTCTGTGATTAATGTTTCTGTTAGCTCCATAACAATGTAGAGTTACAATGCATCTAATAATCCACTTAATCAACCTCACACTCAGGGCTGGAATCCTATTTGCAGAATCTTTGACAAGTATGTGTACCCATCCAAGTTTTGTCTAAACATTGATAGTAATAGAAAGGCCAGCATGAGAGAAAGGTAAGAGAAAAACAAAAACAAGCAAGATATGTTTTTCCTTTCACTTCAAAAACATTAGTTTTTATAAAAACCTGAAAGACGGATATCACTACAGACATTAAATGGATAAGGAAACTGAGGTTCAGCAGGATTGTGTAAGTGATCCTGAGACATGCAACTGGTAAATGGTGGGGCTTGTTTTTCTGATTCGGAACCTTGAGTTCTTTCCTTTCCACCAGCCTACCTATCTCTTCAGAGATACTAGTAAGAAGGCATTAATTCTAGTTTTTGTTCTTTAAATATTTTATTTATTTATTTGACAGACAGAGATCACAAGCAGGCAGAGAGGCAGGCAGAGAGAGAGGAAGGGAAGCAGGCTCCCTGCTGAGCAGAGAGCCTGACGTGGGGCTCCATCCCAGGACCCTGGGATCATGACCTGAGCCGAAGGCAGAGGCTTTAACCCGCTGAGCCACCCAGGCACCCCTAATTCCAGTTTTGAATGTAGGGCAAATGTTTATAGTACACTTTTTTTCACATCAGGCTAATAAAATCAGACAAATGGGACTGATATATTCCTTGAAAATTTCCCATGTTGATCTTCTTTTAAAAGCAACATAGAGTAAGGAGCACTTGGGGGGCTCGGTCAGTTAAGTGTCTGCCTTCGGCTCTGGTCATGATCTCAGGGTCCTGGGTTGGAGCCCTGACTGAGCTCCCTGCTCAGTGGGGAGTTTGCTCTCCCTCTGCCCACCCACCCACTCCCAGCTCTTATTCTCTCCCTCAAAACTCAAACAACTAGAGTAGCATCTCATCTGCGGCTCTAAAGAGAGATAAAAAGAACTAAGAGTGTTAATCTTCAAAGATTCTTTACAGATTTACTATCTGCATACAGACAGAGTTCCCTGTCCTTTGCCATACCAGCTGTGTTTCTCTGGACTGTCAAAGTTATTCTTAAGATGTGTAATCCAGAACTGAGAAAAAACAGTCCAATCAAGACCTGATATTGGGATAAACGCTGTGTTTCTATTAGAATAGTAGTTAAGCATTTAGGCCAGGAAATCAGATTGCTTGATTTCAACTTCTGGCTCAGTCATTTTCCAGCTACATGATCTTAAATAAGTTTTTTTTTTTTTAACTTCTTGATGCCTCAGTTTTCTCATTTTAAATGGGAGAAAATGGGAACACCCATCTTAAGAATTCATTGTGATGATTAAATGCTACCACCACATTGATCTACTATTTGAGTTTGTACCCATAACTCCACTTTTTCTCCTGTTACACTAAATGAACTGCTCATGCTCTTATCTAAGGGCCAAGACTCCACTTTGGCAGGAGGTCCCATCCCTTCTTGACTAATTGGACTGTACAAAAGCCATAGTCAGGGAGATATAGTTAAAAGCAAGATTGAGGTTTAAAAGGAAGAAGCAAAATGGTAAGTGCATCATTTGCTTGGTATGTGCTGACTGTGGTATGCATGGGTGGTATGCATTGTGAAAAAAAGAAGTACCCATTGTGGGAAAAGAAGTATGAAAAACAGACTCTATTCTCAAAAGATGTTACAGTGTTTGGGGAGATGAGAGTAACATAGTAAACAATAGTTTACTGGGGAAGACATTTCATAATTAAGTGCTATCTTTGAAAGTGTTTCAAGTTCTGTATAACTATGGGGAGGGAAACCTATGAGGTTTAAGGTAGCTATAGAAGATTTTGGGAAAGATGTGATCTCTAAATTGGGTCTTGGAAGGTGAGCAATACATTGGTAAAAGAAAGGAAAGGGCTTTTCATTGATTAGTTAGAAAGAAGGGGAACTACCAACAGAGGCTAAGAAATGAGAATCAGTCTAGTAATTAAGGAAAGTAAAACGAAACCCGCACTTGCAGTGTAAGACTTCACGGTTGGACAAAATCTTAAATAAGGCTGTGTAACAAGGGTAGATCTAATTGTGAAGTGTCATGAATGTCTGGAGAAAAGTTTTGACTTGATGTGGTAGGTAATTGGGAATCAGTAGGTTCCTCAACAAGAGAACGGCATGATGAAATGGCACTTTATTAAAACAAATCTTCTGATGGGCTACAAGATAGAATAGAAAGAGAAGAGATATAAAAGAACTGGTAAAAACCCCAAAGTAAAGAAAGCCTGAATTTGGTCTTTAGAATGAGCATTCTATTGGCCTAAAGCCTTCCTGAGCAAATGTAATGAATATAATATTAAAAATAACTTTGATAATTTTGAATTTTATGATTTTTTATCTGCAAGTGACTTGCAGATGTAATGTTATATTTGGAGGCATTTAATCAATAATTGTTATTTTAATCTCACAGTTTTCTATTTGGAGGCCATTAAGCTTTGCTTCTCATGTCTCAGATATTTTCACAAAACGTTGAAGTGCTGGCAGGTCCTGGGACCTGAGACTGTCTTGTTAGAGTATAAAATATTCTTGAAGAGATGAAGTTCCTTTTTCCTGGTATTGTCCACTCTAATGGAGAAGATAGAGAAATTCAAATTGCACATATATGATCACAGCACCTTAAGCAGCACTCACGAATCTTTGGGATTTCACTTCAGTTATTGAAGTTTAATGACCCAGATTTTCAAAGCAATCAGTTGTTTGGATTCTAGAGCAATACATTTCTCCATCTTCAGTAATCCTTTGATGTTTAGGAAGAACAAAGAATTGTACTTTAAGCAACTTTCTTCCAAAAACAGGGTAGGAATGTGAGGATTTAATAAAAATAAATAAAAACTGTATTTACATTATTGATTGTTACTGAAGCGTCTACAACTGCTTTGCCATTAGAAGCAAATGGATCATGAAGATTTATGGGCTCCAGGTCTTTGTGGTTTCATTAAAGTTTGAATTTGCCCCCCATAGCTCTATCCTTGCCTTTATTAAAAAGAAGAAAACAAGGTTTAGGAAAGATAAATCTACAATTTTCCTAAAAGATATAGAAAAGCAAGGATCAATTCATTGGACAAAGAGCTACTTCTTTAATATAACTTTTATGTCCTGGAAAGAACAAAACATACTCTACTTGGACTAACAGTACTCACTACTTCCAAACAGAAGGGGAAAGTGGGCTATGCAGGAAAACATTTTTTCCCCAAAATGTGTTTTGTGGTTTGACACTCCAAAGGATGAGGCATTAATTCTAGTAAATATTGCATTATTGTTCCATTACTTCTTTTAGACGTAATTGAGCAATATTAGGTTTACTGCAAATAGGTTCTATTAACACCACTGAGATTACTTATGGCTGGAACTGGAGGGGATTATGTTAAGTGAAGTAAGTCAAGCAGAGAAAGACAATTATCATATGGGTTTTTTTTTTTTAAGTTAAAAATTCCTTAATTTTTTATTCCTGGTACCACTACCACAATTTACAGGGCAATATACCTGATGTAATGAAAAGAAAAAGAAAAAGACAAAGCTACAACAGATAAAAGACCTCAGGAATGTACATCGAATTGACACTACATTGCATTAATCAACAGCTGCACTTTTTGCAAACTGTGGCTGTGACAGTCCTGAACAAGAAGGGTTTCCTATTTAAGCTGCAGTAACTTTTCTGACTATGGATCATCGTTCCTTCTGTGGCAGATTTTTACAGTTCCTCTAATGCATTTGGGACGACTGTCTCAAAGTAACCTGCAGCTTTCCTGACAAATCCTCGCTCTCTCTCCTGCTAAGAACTGTAGCCCTTTTCTTCTGAAAAATTTTTAGAACCTTCTGCTACCATATCCACCACTTCCACCACCAGAGCCATAACCACCACCATAGGGACTGCCTGAGCTTCTTCCACCAAAACTGCCCCCCTTCATGGGTCCATAATTTGATTGCTGTTGTCCACTATAATTTCCAAAATCATTATAGTTCCCACCACCACCATAGTTACCACCTCCAAAATTTCCTCCTTCATTGTAACCATCATATCCTCCACCACCACCTCCATATCTACCTCCTTGGTTTCCATATCCAGGACCACCACCATAGTTGCCACCATCACCTCCAAATCCATTATATCCACCATCATCTCCTCCGTAACTACCTCTGCTGCCACCACCACCACCACCATAGCCTCTTCTTCCGCCAAAGTTTCCACCATGGCCAAAGTTACCACCACCTCCAAAGTTTCCTCCACACCCATGAAGTTGCCAGATCCACCTCCATGACCTCTTTGTGATCCAGCAGACTGCATTTCTTGTTTAGAAAGGGCCTTTTTCACTTCACAATTATGCCCATTAATAGTGTGGTATTTCCAAACATTTAAAGAAGAACTAATTCCTATTCTCCTGAAAATGTTCCAAAAAATAGAAATGGAAGGAAAACTTCCTAACTCATTTTATGAGGCCAGCATCACCTTGATCCCAAAACCAGACAAGGATCCCATCAAAAAAGAGAACTACAGACCAGTATCCTTATTGAACACAGATGCGAAAATTCTCACCAAAATACTAGCCAATAGGATTCAACAGTATATTAAAAGGATTATTCACCATGACCAAGTGGGATTTATTCCAGGGCTGCAAGTTTGGTTCAACATCTGCAAATCAATCAACGTGATACAACACATCAATAAAAGAAAGAACAAGAACCATATGATACTCTCCATAGATGCTGAAAAAGCATTTGACAAAGTACAGCATCCCTTCCTGATCAAAACTCTTCAAAGTGTAGGGATAGAGGGCACATACCTCAATATTATCAAAGCCATCTATGAAAAACCCACCGCAAATATCATTCTCAATGGAGAAAAACTGAAAGCTTTTCCGCTAAGGTCAGGAACACGGCAGGGATGTCCGTTATCACCACTGCTATTCAACATAGTACTAGAAGTCCTAGCCTCAGCAATCAGACAACAAAAGGAAATTAAAGTCATCCATATCAGCAAAGAAGTAGTCAAACTCTCACTCTTCGCAGATGATATGATACTATATGTGGAAAACCCAAAAGACTCCACTCCAAAACTGCTAGAACTTGTACAGGAATTCAGTAAAGTGTCAGGATATAAAATCAATGCACAGAAATCAGTGCATTTCTCTACACCAACAACAAGACAGAAGAAAGAGAAATTAAGGAGTCAATCCCATTTACAATTGCACCCAAAACTATAAGATACCTAGGAATAAACCTATCCAAAGAGACTAAGAATCTATACACAGAAAACTATAAAGTACTCTTCAAAGAAATTGAGGAAGACACAACGAAATGGAAAAATGTTCCATGCTCCTGGATTGGAAGAATAAATATTGTGAAAATGTCTATGCTACCTAAAGCAGTCTACACATTTAATGCAATTCCTATCAAAGTACCACCCATTTTTTTCAAAGAAATGGAACAAATAATCCTAAAATTTATATGGAACCAGAAAAGACCTCAAATAGTCAAAGGAATATTGAAAAAGAAAGCCAAAGTTGGTGGCATCACAATTCCGGACTTCAAGCTCTATTACAAAGCTGTCATCATCAAGACAGCATGGTACTGGCACAAAAACAGACCCATAGATCAATGGAACAGAATAGAGAGCCGAGAAATAGACCCTCAACTCTATGGTCAACTAATCTTCGACAAAGCAGGAAAGAATGTCCAATGGAACAAAGACAGCCTCTTCAACAAATGGTGTTGGGAAAATTGGACAGCCACATGCAGAAAAATGAAATTGGACCATTTCCTTACACCACACATGAAAATAGACTCAAAATGGATGAAGGACCTCAATGTGAGAAAGGAATCCATCAAAATCCTTGAGGAGAACACAGTCAGCAACCTCTTCGACCTCAGCCGCAGCAACATCTTCCTAGGAACATCGCCAAAGGCAAAGGAAGCAAGGGCAAAAATGAACTCTTGGGGTTTCATCAAGATCAAAAGCTTTTGCACAGCAAAGGAAACAGTTAACAAAACCAAAAGACAACTGACAGAATGGGAGAAGATATTTGCAAACGACATATCAGATAAAGGGCTAGTGTCCAAAATCTATAAAGAACTTAGCAAACTCAACACCCAAAGAACAAAGAATCCAATCAAGAAATGGGCAGAAGACATGAACAGACATTTCTGCAAAGAAGACATCCAGATGGCCAACAGACACATGAAAAAGTGCTCCATATCACTCGGCATCAGGGAAATACAAATCAAAACCACAATGAGATATCACCTCACACCAGTCAGAATGGTTAAAATTAACAAGTCAGGAAATGACAGATGCTGGCGAGGATGCGGAGAAAGGGGAACCCTCCTACACTGTTGGTGGGAATGCAAGCTGGTGCAACCACTCTGGAAAACAGCATGGAGGTTCCTCAAAATGTTGAAAATAGAACTACCCTATGACCTAGCAATTGCACTACTGGGTATTTACCCTAAAGATACAAACGTAGTGATCTGAAGGGCACGTGCACCCGAATGTTTATAGCAGCAATGTCTACAATAGCCAAACTATGGAAAGAACCTAGATGTCTATCAACAGACGAATGGATAAATAAGATGTGGTATATATACACCATGGAATACTATGCAGCCATCAAAAGAAATGAAATCTTGCCATTTGCGACAACGTGGATGGAACTAGAGGGTATCATGCTTAGTGAAATAAGTCAGTCGGAGAAAGACAACTATCATATGATCTCCCTGATATGAGGGAGAGGAGATGCAACATGGGGGGTTAAGGGGGTAGGAGAAGAGTAAATGAAACAAGATGGGATTGGGAGGGAGACAAACCATAAGTGACTCTTAATCTCACAA
>NW_019154105.1:29301383-29348364 GCF_002288905.1 Enhydra lutris kenyoni
TATGGACATTGGGGAGGGTATGTGCTATGGTGAGTGCTGTGAAGTGTGTAAATCTGGCAATTCACAGACCTGTACCCCTGGGGATAAAAATATATTATATGTTTATAAAAAAATAAAATAAAAAAAAATAGTGTGGTATTTCTGAACAACAATTTTATCAACTGTATCATGATCATCAAAGTTACAAAAGCAAATCCTCTCTTTTTTCCACTCTGCCTGTCTTCCGTAACTTCTATGGTTTCAATCTTGCCATACTTTTCAAAGTAGTCTCTCAAATTATACTCTTCTGTATCTTCTTTAATACCACCAACAAAAATTTTCTTCACTGTTAGATGGGCACCAGGGTTTACAGAATCCTCTCTAGAAACAGCTCTCTTTGGTTCCACTACACGCCCATCAACCTTGAGTGGTCGGGCACACATTGCTGCATCCACCTCTTCAACACAAGAGTAAGTCACAAAACCAAAACCCCTGGAACGTTTTGTTTGGGGGTCTCTCATCACCACACAATCTGTAAGTGTACCCCATTTTTCAAAATGTTCTCTTAAACTATCATCTGTAGTTTCAAAGCTCAAACCACCAATAAACAGTTTTCTCAACTGCTCTGGTTCCTTTGGATCAGGCCCCCCCCCCACCCTCCCGGCAGCGGCGACGGCCGGAGTTGGGCTGGGGGCAACCTGGCGGCGGTTTTACCTCCATTTTGAGACCGGACTCGCCTCTTCCAACTCGAGTTCAATATCAATTATCATATGGTTTTACTCATATGTGGAACATAAGCAACAGCATGGAGGAACATAAGGGAAAGGAAGGAAATCCAGACAGGGAGAAATCAGAGAGGGAGATGAACCATGAGAGACTGTGGACCCAGAGAAACAATCTGGGGTTTCAGAGGGGAAGGGGGCAAGGGGAGGGGGTAACAGGGTGATGGGTATTGAGGAGACACGTGGTATTGAGGATGCACATTGCTGTGATGAATACTTTACTAATGAATCATTGAACACTACATAAAAAGCTAATTATGTATCATACAGTGGCCAACTGAACATAACAAAAGTAAATAAATAAATGTATATGTGTTTAATAAAAAAATAAATTAATATTCTTCTAAGAGATCTAACCTTAAACAAAATGTTTTCTATTGCAGTTTAATAGCATATGGCTGCTTCCAGAAATTCTCCATGACATTTCTGTTCTGGTCTAGAATAGACTACTGCTTCCATAATGGCATGGAATGCTGCATAATCCATAAACATCATGTTACATTGGTCGCCCCACATATGGGAAGTTATATTATTATAGTTAAAAATAAAAACTGAGAGTTTTGGAGGGGAGGGGGGTGGGGGGTTGGGTGAGCCTGGTGGTGGGTATTAAGGAGGGCACATATTACATGGAGCACTGGGTGTGGTGCATAAACAATGACTCTTGGAACATGGGAAAAAATGAAATAAAATTTAAATATCCAAATAAATAAAAATATCCAAATATATAAAAAGTGACATATCAGGCTGAGTATTACGTGTGATAGACAAACCAAAGTGGAATTTTAGGTTTGAGAAGCATACTCTGGCTTCCCTTTGGTATTCAAAATGAGAAGGTGAATTGCAGTAGAGACAGCTGGTGGCTTCTGGGGAGGTCATTTCATAATCTGAGACACAGACACTGAAAGGGAGGCTAGCTTTCACTTGGTGTCTGAAAAGATTAGTAGAGAAAATTTAGGGCTTTATTTCGATGATGGTCATTATTATGTCTACAGCATGTGTTTGTTATCTACATGTACATATACAAAGTTTTAAACAAGGTAAGTCAGCACTCGTCAGGCCCTTACTAGGTATCAGAGAATGTTGTTAAGTCCTTTACTGTATTAACTTACTTAACCTTAGTAATACCCCACAAGATAAGAAATAGTGTTACCTCAATTTTATCAATGAGGAAAGACCATTGTAGGTAGAATGTGGCTAAGCATTTTTATATTTTAATAAAATTCCTAGCTTAGATGCATTTTAACATCTATTTTTTTTAAAGATTTTATTTATTTGACAGAAAGAGATCACAAGTAGAGAGAGAGAGAGAGAGAGAGAGAGAGAGAGAGAAAGGAGGAAGCAGGCTCTCTGCCTAGCAGAGAGCCTGATGTGGGACTCGATCCCAGGACCCTGAGATCATGACCTGAGCTGAAGGCAGAGGCTTAACCCAACTGAGCCACCCAGGCAGCCCCTTAACATCTATTTTTTAAAGGTATAATTTTTCACATGCAGAAGTAATGAAAGTTTCCTTTAAAAATATATATGCATATTGGGGCACCTGGGTGGCTCAGTGGGTTAAGCCCCTGCCTTCGGCTCAGGTCGTGGTCTCACGGTCCTAGGATCGAGCCCCATATCTGGCTCTCTGCTCAGTGGGGAGCCCGCTTCCCCCTCTCTCTCTACCTGCCTCTCTGCCTGCTTGTGATCTCGCTCTCTGTCAAATAAATAAATAAAATCTTTAAAACAAAAAAATATATATATATGCATACTTACATAAGCAAAAAAGGAGTCAAAAGGCAAAAAGTCATTTTGGATGATATACAGTTGTGGCAAAAATCATGGAAGTGGTACTAAAACACTGAAGCTGGAAATGATGGTTTAATGGAATCAACTGAGGGTCATGGAGATTACTTTCAAAATGTCACCAATGGTTGTCACAACCTAATACATCTTCTTGGAAATGGTGTTGTTTGCAATATTATGATTAGTATCTAAAAAAATAAGACACAACTTTAAAATATTTGGTTTGCCTTTCTTTTATTATTTCTTCTTCTTCTTTTTTTTTTTTTAAAGGTTTTATTTATTTATTTGACAGACAGAGATCACAAGTAGGCAGAGAGGCAAGCAGAGAGAGAGGGGGAAGCAGGCTCCCTGCTGAGCAGAGAGCCCAATGCGGGGCTCAGTCCCAGGACCCTGAGATCATGACCTGAGCCAAAGGCAGAGGCTTAACCCACTGAGCCACCCAGGTGCCCCTGTTTCTTCTTCTTTCCTTCCTTCCTTTCTCCCTTCCTCCCTTTCTCTTTCCTCCCTCTCTCCATCCCTCGTTCTCTCTCTGCCTCCCTGCCTTTTTGCCTTTCCTCCTGCCTGCCTTCCATCCTTCCATCTTTCTTTCTTTCTTTCTTTCTTTCTTTCTTTCTTTCTTTCTTTCTTTCTTTCTTTCTTTCTCCTTCTTACATGTTTTTCTCTCGTTCTTTTCTCCTTTCCTGAGAGTCCAGATTTGGTATTATTCCAAGAGAGTCTCAATCAAGGTTAAGAATTTCAGGAGATGAGGTTCTTTTTTTTTTTTTTTTTTTTTTAGATAATTTAGGGTCACCGTTTTTACTTAATCTTCTACATTAATTTAAGTTTTATCATAATGACACATCCACAGATCACATGGCCACACAATAGTTATAGTAATTGCATAATTACTTAAATTGGTCTTTTAGAACTTGAATTACTCACAACACCATATTTATCAAAAAGGAGACCCTTGGGGTGCCTGGGTGGCTCAGTCGGTTAAGTGTCTGCCTTTAGCTCGGGTCATGATCCCAGGGGACTGGGATCGAGCTCCCTGCTCAGCAGGGGGCTTTCTTCTCCCTCTCCTGCCACTCCTGTTCTCTCTCACTATCTCTTTCTCTTTTTCTCTCTCTTGAATAAAATCTTTTTTTTTTTCAAAGATTTTATTTATTTATTTGACAGAGAGAGAGATCACAAGTAGACGGAGAGGCAGGCAGAGAGAGAGAGAGAGAGAGAGAGAGAGGGAAGCAGGCTCCCTGCTGAGCAGAGAGCCCGACGCGGGACTCGATCCCAGGACCCTGAGATCACGACCTGAGCCGAAGGCAGCGGCTTAACCCACTGAGCCACCCAGGCACCCTTGAATAAAATCTTAAAAAAAAAAAAAAAAAAAAGGAGACTCTTGGAGCACCTGGGTGGCTCAGTCAGTTAAGTGGCTGCCTTTGGCTCAGGTCATGATCTCAGGGTCCTGTGATCAAGGCCCACATCAAGTTCTCTGCTGAGTGGGGAGTCTCCCTCTCCCTCTGTCCCTTTGCCTCCTTATGCTCTCTCTCAAATAAGTAGATAAAATCTTAAAAAAAAGGAGACCTAACAAATATTTAATCATAAAAAATGTTCATATTTAGATAGATGAATAAAGAACACGAAAAATAAAAATAAAAACTTTGAAAAGCAAAAATAGCAGCTCTTTCACTGGCGAACAATTCAAATAGCTTTCTCTGTATGCCACTGACGAAACTCTAAAATGTAAGTCAACTACTGTGTGACGGGAATAGGAATATAATGCTGTTTGGTGGGAATTGTAAAGAGCGTCTCCAGGCATTCCTCCTAATAGAGTGAGCTACGTATTCCTTATGCATGGCCTATTTTTTCTTTCTTCCCTTCGAAGTAAAAAGTTTCTTTCTCTTAACAGGAAGCATTTGTCAATATCAGCCAACCTTCCTCTGTGAACGCTGCATCAGCCCACGTATTTATTCTCCACAATCAACACAACAATATCTTTGCCCAGCATATCTCACAGGAAGCCCTGTGTGATCTGCCCAGGACTCCTGAATGTAATCATAACCCTTCTCTACACAGACAGTTTGTAGGAGAGAGAAGTAATTTTTTCAGGGTGTGAATCAATGTAGAGAGCTAATATGAAACATTTAGGACCCCAAACTGCTTTAAAAATCAATAGTGTTTTTTTTTTTCTTTCTGGATCAGTATTATTAAAATAACTGCCTTTACTTTTTACTTTGCTTTATCATGAAGACCAAGGCAAGACAAGATGATCCTTCAAGGAACAGTGGGAAACTCTGTTTTTCTCTTATATTCAATAAATGTAGTCATTGATTTTATTCTCATGCACAACGCATGGTCAGGTGCTGTCAAGAACATCAAAAAACCGATTCAGAGTCAGGCTAGGTAAGCAAATATGGTGGGGGAGTTCTCAAAATCCCTCTCAGGCCACAGGTTTCTGGTTAACATTAAATTTATTTCTGAAACCTGAAATTTAGAAGCTTCTCTTTGGAATTTGGAGTCATTTGCATGTGTTAGAAAACCCGACAAAGTCATGTACATTTTATAAAGCTCACACACTTGGCAGAGCTATACCCATTTATGTTGTGGACCCTCTCCAATTATTTTCATTCCTATAATGGTGAGCAATGAAAGCATCAGACATAGGTGACTGTCTTACCAGCAACATCTGCAGGAAAAGACAAGCTTAAACAGCACAGAGAAAGGCTTCTCTGTGCAGGGCTTAAGAGTGCAGGCTGAAATGAGGAAAGTTGGATTAAAATCTGCTTTCAGCATTATGTAAGGTGGTTTCCAAAATCACTTCCCAAGATAAAGAATAGTAGGTATACTCTACTACCTTCCAGCCAAGGTGGTGAGTATGTGTGCATGTCTGTTATCTTAGAAGGAAAATCTTAAAGCAAATTAAAATGCTACAGGGGAAGAAAATGGAAGAAAGTCAGGACCACAGCGGAAGTAAGATTTCTTTTGTTTCATTGTTTGACTTTAGAACTATGTAAATGTTTTATATAATTATGAAATAGAATTAAATCAAATTTTAAGAATCCAAACCAAAAGCAAAATGTACTTCTTTAAGTGGTGGCTTAACCATATAGTAAGGCACCGAAGTTTAAAATGTAACTTTAAAAACAGTAATTCTACTCTGTGTCCCTAACAGGATACACCCTAAAGGCAAGATTACTGGGAAGAAATCTTAACCTGTTTTTGGTAATCTCATCATTAGTAACAATAATGTTGGTATTTTCATTAAAAAATATATATATATATGTACACATATATATTATATATATAACAGGATAAACTAAATAAATAATTACGTTAATACATTAGGAATCAATATTTTTAAAGAGGATGAAAGAAACAAACATAAAATCAAAGAGGTTGAAAAAAAGCCCTGTAATTTTAAATTTGAATCAGAAATATCAATACAGGGGCACCTGGGTGGCTCAGTGGGTTAAGCCTCTGCCTTCGGCTCGGGTCGTGATCTCGGGGTCCTGGGATCGAGCCCCACGTCAGGCTCTCTGCTCGGCGGGGAGTCTGCTTCCCCCTCTCTCTCTGCCTACTTGTGATCTCTCTGTCAACTAAATAAATAAAATCTTTAAAAAAAATATCAGTACAAACTTGTGATCTGTTTCCTCTACTTCTGGGATAGACAATGTGCAAGCTGATGGATCAAAAGACAAAGGAGCTGTCAATGATTCCGATGTCATGTTCAAACACCTCAGGAGCCAACTTAACGGGCTGCCAGTGGCCAAAGACAAGACAACATGAGGATGGAAATGGAACAGGCATACCTGTTTCAACCTGTGACTTCATAAGGATACACACACAAGAAAACAACAAAACGCCAAACTTCAGTGGTGTTTGGGAGATTCTAGGGGGATTTGGGAGATTCTAGGGAAACAACCAGCTATTTTGAAAACTGCTAAATAAAGGGAAACAATCAAGCATTTATGCCGCCTTCATTGCAACAACTTAATCTCAGGGTTACCCAATTGGTGAGGGAAAGTTCTTGCTTAGAGAATAATCTAGTTAATAAATAAAGAAGGAATGATAAAATATCACCATTTTGCAATTTCTAAATCAGTTTTGGCCAAGACTATCAGTGGCTGCTAAAATTGTCATGGCCTGAGTTGTGTCCCCCGAAATTCATCTGTTGAAATCCTAACACCCAATACCTGAGTGTGACCTTAGTTGGAGGTAGGATATTTATGGAGGTAATCAATTTAAAGTGAGATCATTAGGGTAGGCCCTAATCCAACATCACCAGTGTCCTTTAAGAAAAGGACACCGAGGTACACACAGAGAGAAGGTGATATGAGGAGACGCAGGGAGAAACCAGTCATGCTAAGGAGAAAGGCCTAGAACCAATCCTTCCCTCATAGCCCTCTGGAGGAACCAACCTTGTTGGCTCCAGATCTGGGAGACTACATATTCCTGTTGGCACTCATTCTGTGGTGCTTTGTTATAGCAGTCTCAGCAAACTAACAGAATTATATAAAAATGAATAGGATTATTATAATGGATAGATCAAGTTGTCAATGCTTAAATCTGCTCATCAATCTTCACATCACAGAGAGAGTCAGGCGTTTTGTGTCTCATGCTAGAAGTGGACAAGATGACTTACGAAGCAGTGTTGTCAAAGCCCAACAAAACAACTAGTGTCAATCTGATCAAACCTTAGGTAGAAGTCAGAGGGAAACATTTGCAACAAGAGGATGTAATCACAAAAAAAAATAACATGTTTTCTTAAAATAATTTACAAGGAGGGAAATAAAGGAACAGTGAACATTTAGAATAAAAAGAGATTTTAGATATTTTATTAGTCAAATGAAATGTGTGTACCTCTTTGATCTTGACAATAAATTATGAGCAAGAAAAGTTACTTTAGGTTCTTTAAGTGTTGGTACATAGCATAATAATAGTACATAGTTCATAGTGTTGTAGTAAAGATCAAATATGACAATAGAAGTAGAGCACTCAGCATGGTATAATCTCAACTACTTATATAGTTGGCTTAGCACATTTATATACCCAGATATTAGTATAGCAATCATGCATGGTATAGCTTCAATTATTTATATATTTTGGTATTGGCTAAATTCCTTGATACAACTGCTATCAATATTAAATGCTGTGATAGGTATTACTTAATTTTTATGTGCTTACAATATGTCCCCACAAGCCAAAATGACACTCAACATACTTACAAGGTCCAATCTGAGCCAGTATTGGGCCAAATGGATTTTCACTATACATTCCACTTCCCATTCTCACATGGATCCTCAAAACCACCTGGCCCCAAGCTAACCTTTGGTAGAAGATGCAGGAAAGAAGCATTGTGAGTTTGGGAAGAAAAGCCAAGGCAAGGGTTAGGAGGGGAACGCAAAGGAAAGGCAGTTTTTAGGAAGGTTAAGTATTCCACTAAATAGGATCCCAGAATTCAGTCATTCCATGCCTGCCGTTTTCAGGAAAGACAAACACTGTCTTTCAGCCTCCACAGGGTCGGGCCTTAGAGAGAACCAGTGTTTTCAGCCAGCTGGATGATGTTTGGACAAGAGGCAGAACACATCTGGTCATTAACAGTGATAATCGCTCTGGTTAAGAGCCCTCACTTAGACACAGGAAATGCTGCAGCTGACAGCGGTTGTGAGTCAGGTGACTGCGTCCTACAAATTTCCGTTTCAATTTTTCAAACATTTATTTGGCTTGAGAGAGGGGATCAAAGGTCAAGGAAACAAAGTTCACATTTTCAGCAGATAGATCGGTATCAATCTTGTTGGTATCACAGGAAAATAATCCTAAGACACAGAAAGATATAACATCAAAAGGGTATTACAAATTCATGGGCTTACGTGGGATTAAAGCAAAGTAAGGCATCAAATCGAGAGAGTTTCTATCTGGTTAAAAAGATTGTGAAAGTCCTCATGGAGAAAGTGGAATTTCAGAGAGGCTTTTAACAAAAAGGAGTAAGATTATGCTGAGTGAAATAAGTTAAACAGAGAGTCAATTATCATATGGTTTCACTTATTTTTAGAGCATAACAAATAGCATGGAGGACCTAGGGAGATGGAGAGGCGAAGGGAGTTGAGGGAAATTGGAAGGGGAGGTGAACCATGAGAGACTGTGGACTCTGAAAAACAATCTGAGGATTTTGAAGGGGCGGGGGGGTGGGAGGAGGTCAGGGGAGTCAGGTGGTGGGTATTATGGAGGGCACGTATTGCATGGAGCACTGGGTGTGGTGCATAAACAATGAATATTGTTATGCTGAAAAGAAATTTAAAAAAAGAAAGAAAGAAAGAAAGAAAAAGGAGTAAGATGGGAGACAGTGGTGGAGTGAGGGAAAGAGGGTTTGGGGATAGAGAAGGGAGAACATTTCACAGGGCTCTAAGTTTTTCAGATAAAATACAGGATGCCCAGTTAAATTTGAATTTCAGATACATAGCAAATAGATTTTTAGTATAAATATGATCTATTTGGGTCATATATTTGGGTCATACTTGAGTTTGAAACACCCTGAATGTGTTTAGAGAAACAAGTAAGTTGTTTTATAAAGATTTAGTCTTTGTAGAGGAAGGAAATGTGTAATGATGTGGGAAAGTTGTTTTGGTCACATACAGAAAGTTTTAGATTACAGACAGAAGAATAAAAAGGTGATTTTATGGGGACTGAGGAGAAATTTTTTTTCCTGTAGAAGTGATATGATCTAACATGCACCATAGGAAGAATAAGATGGCAGTGATGAGAATAAGAAAAATTGAGATACAAAATGGGCCAGGAAGTGACAGATAGTGAGGATGTTAATTTAGACAATGGGAATGGTTTGTAAATGGACATCGCTGAGATACAGCAGAGCAGAAACGATAAATTGGATCTCAGAACAAAAAGAGATGTGGAGTCAAAACTACCTACAAGTTTATTCCTATTGACTTGGCAGATGACGATTTTTGTTCGCAGCTGTATAAGGAGGAGAACCTGATTTTAGGAAAAAAAAAAAAAAACCAGATACTACGAAACAGGGGTCATGTCAGGAGGAACTGGCCAGGTGGGCATCCAGATACAGATGCTCAGGAAGCAATTAAAATATTTTTCTGAACTCAATAATTTGGAATTTTAGATATATAAGCTGTCACATCAGTGAGTTGGTAAAATCTCAAGGAATCCTTCTAATTCACCATTAGAGGCAAGAAAGGAATGAGTGAAGAAAGGGGAAAAGGACCAGAAGAACAGCAATAATGAAAAAACTACACCAAGTCTTGGAAATCCAGAAGTCAAGGTCAGTCACCGCTCAAATCATTCAGAGAACTCAAGAGTATGGATTGAAAAGCAACAACAGTGGTGCTGGTAATTTTGGAGAGAATTGTTTCAGGAAAGTAGCACGAGTGGAGTCATGGTTTTGGAGACTGAGGAGTAAATAAATAGTGAGGGAGTAGAGGAAACCAAAGATGTGAGATGTGAGAGGACTGGTGTTTGAGGACAAAACCAAGGGGAAGGAGCCAGTGAGGTTGAAGACTGAAGATCTGCTAAAAGAAGGGAGCAAAGTCTGAAAAGAGTGTGCAGCAATGAAGTTAAATGCCTATGTGGAGAGACTGGCCTTCAAAAGAGGAGGAGTTAAATGGAAGGGAGGAAAAACAGAAGATTAAGGGTTTGATGCATGACTCTGAAGAATTTGGTTGTTTAGTCTCCACTTTTAAGTAAGAAAAGAAATGCCGTTATGTGTTTTGAAAGGAGCATGGTGGAGCAGTCATGGGACATGGACGTAAGTTTTGGTCTCCTGCCACATCTTAGACATCTTTTAGTTAGATCTCGAGCAAAATGGAGGAGGAAGTAATAGTGACTGCGATGTTGCTCCGTGGTATAATGCATTTTGTCACAGCAGAAGTAACCTGGGAGCAAAAAGCTCAAGGAATGGAGTCTCTTCTATGTGCTGAGTGCCTGTTGCACAGAAGCCTGGCTCCTGCAAAAGCACTAGTCTCCTATCAGACACCACTTCATTATTTTAAAGTGTTAACACAACTGTGTGGCATTCCTTGTGTGTCAAGTCTGATTTGACATAGTTGACAAAAATAGAAAACCAGCAATTCTATTCCTGTGGCTTCATAGGCATTGTTTTAGCATCTCAAAATGAGTTTGAATATATAGAAACATTTTTATTTAGTTTAATGATATGGTCTTGTGATTATGGAATACCCAGTTAAAGGGGCTTTCAGGTACATTCAGAAAATCCCACTGATCCCATCAATGCTAAAAACAACCCATTAGTGTATAGTCTCATTTCATAATGACTATCAGCTGGACTTACGGGAAGAGATAAGGCAAGGATTTCTTTCTCCTCATTATCCAACTCTAAAATAAGCATAGCTATGAATATGCCAATGCATATGTTATATGATAAGGCTTTTCTAGTACATGTGCTTAGGAAGTAATATATGACAGTTATTCTTGAAAAGGCAATTACAAAGAAAAAATGCAGATTGTCATTTCTAAGACTAGGAAGTGTTATATCAGAAGAATTAAAATAAACATGCCTGAATATATAGGACCATAGAAGCAATGGATGTTAGTTTTGGAAGGGAATTTAGGGATAATTTTATGCAATCTCTTCCCTTTAAGACTGAGAGATCTGAAGCCTAGAGGAGGAAATAGCTTACAGAGGAGCACAATCTAGTCCAGCTGCAAGTCTTCTAATCCATAGTCACTGTCACAATGACAAATTTCTATCAGGCTTCTGAGGAATTATTTCCAGGTCCATAATAGTGAGCATATGGCATAGACTGGGCACTCAATGAATGTTTTCTTAATTATTTACTTTGAGAGAGGGAGAGAGCAAAGAAGAGAGAAAGAGAGAGCGAGCGAGCACTGGGTGAGAAGGGGGAAGGGCATAGGAGGATGGAGAGAGTGGGGAAAGAGTTTCAAACAGACTATCCACTTAGCATGGAGCCCGATATAGTGCTTGATCTCAAGACCCTGAGATCATGACTGGAGCTTAAACCAAGACTTGGATGCTTAACTGACTGGGCTGCCACCCAGACGCCCCGGATTTTTTTTTTTTTTTTTAATTGGACAACTGTATCTCTGTTCTGACTACTGACGCCCCAGGGAATTAGAGAATCACCCTCCATGTGCAGTTTTTCCATCACCTGATAAGGCTATTATATAAGGCACAATGACTTTAGAAAAATATAATTTAAATTTACCATGTATTAACATAATCATTATTTCATAAGAATGTACCAGGGATTATTAATCCATTACTGCAGATGATAGAACTAAGACTCAGTAAATTTGTATAAGTTGTTCAAGGTCAAACAATCAGAGATATTGGAGTTTGAGCCTATTTTTGGTCCTTTGACTCCAGGTGTTATGCTTTCTTTGCTGTATCTTATGGTTTCTCCAGGATGTTTATAACCTCCAGGAAAAGAAAAACAAACCTGTGAGGGAAGAGGTAGGAAAGAAGACAAGGGAAGAGAAATACCAGAAATGGTGTGAAGCTCTTATAGAGAATGCTGCTGTCAAAAACAGACCAGAGTCCACATAATAAAGGAAGGATTTGTGTTTTCCTTGGGAGATCCATTTGGGGGCTCCAAGCCTATGTTGGCTCCAAAGAGGAGAAAGCAATGTTGTACAACTTGATAGGAGGTGTTGACTTCTAAATGTGTTTGAAAGGCAGTGGGGTAGGAAAAGCACACATATGGGAATCAGGGTACCTGGATTTTAGTCCCAATTCTGCCATTACTTTCTTGTGCCCTTAGAAAAGGCCCTTCCTGTTTTGTGCCTCAGTTTTATCAGTTTATAATGAAGTGTGTTCAACTTCATGGTCCTCAAATATTTTTCTTCCTTTCCATCAATTCCCATTGGTAGAGGCTACCAATAATCTGAGAAATGCCTGAAATGACACTGTAAACTGAGAATACAACCCACTTTCTTGCCTGTAAAAAACATGGTTCTTTTTTCTTTCAAACAAAAACAACTTTTTATACATTCTTTATTAATCACATATAGTGATTATACATGTAATTGATAAGCTTACTAAATTGGGTTATGGAATTATTCTCCCAGAATATTTTAGAAGAGTAATTTGTCCCATTATACCTTGGTTATATCCAATAAAAGTTTCATAGATGACAAAAAATTACAAATGATTTCCAGTGTGTGCATCATCGTTAATGATCACCACTGATCTTGAGTTAGTAGATTTTGTCAGTAAGTATCAATACACTCATGGGAATTGTTGGTTTATTTTACCATTTTTTCTGAGAGACTTTTAGGTCAGAGATTTTAAACTAGAATTGAAAGCTCTTGGGGTACTGAAAAAGTGGAGAAATTACAAATATTATTTTGCAACTAATGCTGTTTTATTATGCAAATGAACTCCAAATCTATCAACTAAATAATCAATCACTGGGTTAAGTTCAGAAGTTTTAGTGCAGAACTTAGTGCAGAAAAAAAGTGCAGTTGTTTTCACTTGCATATTGTTTTTGGATATTCATGAATGAACAGAAATTGTAGCATTTTATCCCTTACCTAGAATGTTAACTTGGTGTGGAAGGCATGCAAAGAATTTTAGGGGGCTTATGAAAACTCTAAAATAAAGGGAAAATGAGTTTGTGAATATAGCTCTCTTCAGCTTCTCAAAGGGATTATGAAAGGTGACAATACATGTTAAAGAACCACCACTCTACATATCCTCCGATAACATGCCACTGTTCAGGTATTTCTTTGGTAAAATGGGAAGCTGATTTGGATTATAGCTCTAAAATTTTAAATAAACCTTTAACAAAATGAGGGTTAATAATAGACCACAAGTATATGATACCTCTTCTATACTTGAGTCTTAAAAAGCCAAATAAACAAAATAAAATCCACTATAGTGCAAAACATTTTGATATAAATTAAAGACAACCTAAATAAATGAAGGTATATCATATTCATGTATTAGAATTTTAAGATATTCATTCTCCCCAAATTGATCTATAGAGTCAAGGCAATCTCAATTACAATTTCAGCAGATCTTTTTGGGTAGAAATCAAAGGTTGATTCTAAATGCTATAGGAAGAAGCACAAGGCCTAGAATTTCCATAGCAATATTAAACAATAAGTACAAAGTTGAAGGATTTACACGATTTTATGATTTACCATATAGTTATTATAATTAATGTGATACTGTTTGCAGATAGACACATAGAACAATGGAACAGAGTAGAGCTTAGAACTAGACTCCCACTTATCCAGGCAAAAGTACCAAAAAACAATCTGGTGAGAAAAAAAGAATCTCTTCAGTAAATTACACAACTGGATATTCATATGGGAAAAATTGAACCTCAACCCTTGCCTTACATGAAACACAAACAATATGGATCACATACATAAATACAAACATTAAGAGAGGGATTTAAGGGAATGAAAACACTATGAATCTTCTCAAAGTCACCACAAAATATTTTCCTACTTCTTTAAGATATTGTTTCCTAATTCTCTTTCATAATTAAGTAGCTATATCCACTACTTAGAATACATTTCAGTTCAACCTGGATGGCTCTGAAATAATCAAGCAATCAACTAAAAAAAGATTGAACTTCTACAATAAGTTAGGTATAAAATCTGGCAAACATACATTTTCTTATTACTCTGTTTATTATTGGAAGTTCAGGGCAAATAGTTCACTTACCTTTGATGAACAAAGTTGCCTAGATTTAGCTCCATTGATTTTCTTTCTCCAAAAGAGATTTTCTGGTCTTTAATATAATTTTGTTACAGAAATTAACGTGTCTATATATTCTCCTACTTGCTTTTCTTCCTGCTGCCCATTCCCAAAAGTAAAAATAATAATAATAATAATAAAACATAACAACAAGAACAACAATGATAATAGTGAACCATGCAACACAAAGTCATTTACCGGAGTCCGTAGAGAACTGTTCCATCAGGATGCAGTCGGATCATTCGATTTTTCACGGTAACCCCATGCACAAATGATTTCTTGTCATTCAGAAAATAGGTGTCTGGCACCCAGAGTTGGTCAGCTACCCTGTTGTCTAATGTGAGGTTTAGTGGGATTCCAGAATAAGAAAGTCTTTTGTCTTTCCAAGACTGCTGGAAATACATGGTGAGTGTATAATCCTGTGAAACAAATGAAACAAAAAATGAAAAATTTTAATTATCATCATTAAAGGCCTTTTGTCATGAAAGTGATAGTCTGTGATATTATATATTCTCAGAGATCCACTGTCCTGCTATCCCTGAAGTTACATGTGAATACACAGAAATTTACACCTCCAATTATAGGCAACCAATAGGTTAGAAGTAATGGAGTAATAATTGAAGGCATGCACGAGCATTCACTCCAATGTAGGGTAAATCCATTGAACTGAATTTTAAGGTTTGAAGTTAAGGTAATGTTCATGGGGTAGGTCATAAAGGAAAGTTGTACTGAGAGAACCATGTCCACAAAAATCTACCTCTGGATAAAAGACCTCAACGTGAGACAGGAATCCATCAGAATCCTAGAGGAGAACATAGGCAGTAATCTCTTCGATATCAGCCACAGCAACTTCTTTCAAGATATGTCTCCAAAGGCAAAGGAAACAAAAGCCAAAATAAACTTTTGGGACTTCATCAAAATCAAAAGCTTCTGCACAGCAAAGGAAACAGTCAACAAACAAAGAGGCAACCCACGGAATGGGAGAAGATATTTGCAAATGACAGTACAGACAAAAGATTGATATCCAGGATCTATAAAGAACTCCTCAAACTCAACACACACAAAACAGATAATCATATCAAAAAATGGGCAGAAGATATGAACAGACACTTCTCCAATGAAGACATACAAATGGCTATCAGACACATGAAAAAATGTTCATCATCACTAGCCATCAGGGAGATTCAAATTAAAACCACATTGAGATACCACCTTACACCAGTTAGAATGGCCAAAATTAGCAAGACAGGAAACAACATGTGTTGGAGGGGATGTGGAGAAAGGGGAACCCTATTACACTGTTGGTGGGAATGCAAGTTGGTGCAGCCACTTTGGAGAACAGTGTGGAGATTCCTCAAGAAATTAAAAATAGATCTTCCCTATGACCCTGCAATTGCACTACTGGGTATTTACCCCAAAGATACAGATGGAGTGAAAAGAAGGGCCCTCTGTACCCCAAAGTTTATAGCAGCAATGACCACGGTCGCCAAACTGTGGAAAGAACCAAGATGCCCTTCAATGGACGAATGGATAAGGAAGATGTGGTCCATATGCACTATGGAGTATTATGCCTCCATCAAAAAGGATGAATACCCAACTTTTGTAGCAACATGGACGGGACTGGAAGAGATTATGCTGAGTGAAATAAGTCAAGCAGAGAGAGTCAATTATCATATGGTTTCACTTATTTGTGGAGCATAACAAATAGCATGGAGGACATGGGGAGTTAGGAGAAGGGAGTTGGGGGAAATTGGAAGGGGAGGTGAACCATGAGAGACTATGGACTCTGAAAAACAATCTGAAGGTTTTGAAGAGGTGGGGGGGGGGGGAGGTTGGGGAACCAGGTGGTGGGTATTAGAGAGGGCAGGGACTGCATGGAGCACTGGGTGTGGTACAAAAACAATGAATACTGTTATGCTGAAAATAAATTTAAAAAATGATTAAAAAAATTAAAAATATATAAATAAATATGAAAAAAAAAGAAAGAGCATTGGAGAAGGAATAGATAAAGATAAAGTAAAATCTTTTATTTTAAAAAAATAATAGTTTTAAAAAATAATAACCTATTAGGTTAATAATAGTAATAATGTATTGGATGATTATAGTATCAGTGGAATGAATTACAGCAAATTCGTAAGTGATGGAAAGGAGTGGTGAATTACCTTAGCTCTACCACATATGCTGTGATATAGTGTTATTTGAAAGTGGTTTCAAATTAGTTGAAATGTACAAACCTAGGGAAACCAATAAAAACCTTTTTAAAAAATATAATTAATATATACAGGAGATAAAATGGAATCACATAAAAAGTTCAATTAAAATTTTAAAAAACCAAAAAAAAATCTACTTCTGGATATTATCTTTATGGTACTTTTTTTGGAGGGGAATGTTTGCTCAATAATAACTAAAAATTGATGTGCTTAAAAGGAGAGGGTGTTTTCCAAATTGCAAATGCCTTTTGAATGAATACTGCTGTTTGCCTTATAAATGTCATCAATTACCATTATCTGGATTTTTCTAGCAAGTTACAACTTGTCTCCTGCTACTAAAAAGTACTTTATAAAGCACGTTTGGATGGAGATATTTATTTGGCTTGAGCACTGAAATCAGTGGTGGAACTGCTCAATTATTTCTCTTATCCCATTCCTGCTTTGTTTTAAGAACTGGTTTGAGTTCAGAACTGGGTTTGTACTTGACTTTGTTTCCTCACCTCCTATAAAAGATAACACTTAGGACATCCCGTCTGTATTTTTCTTTTTCCCACCCAGATTTCCCTTGGCAGTAAGAGACAGGAATATTTGGGCTCAATAAATAGATGAAGCTACTAGAGAGGAACCATAATAATTATCTTAAGAGTTTTAGTTTTCTGTTTTTAAAGAGTTCTATTAATTCAAAGTGTAATTGTCCATTAAAAAAATGATACCAGTAAAATCATAGACTTTAAGATGTGAGTCCCAATATAATAAAAACAGAAAAATCACTTCTTCTTTTCAAGGATATTTATCTGTCAGCAGTGACTGTGAATGCTTTAGCAGCGGTTAAGAAAACACTGGATAACTTCTGCACATCTTCTATGTACTACCATTGTTGCATAGACCACTAATCACATCATGGCTTACATCTGGACAAACCGTACTTTATTTAGAACATTGTATGGATCTATATGCATTTCTGAAAACTCCAAAATATAAGACAATATTCATTCTGGATAATGAGTTCCAGTGTCCTTTAACCATTACAGTGGAGAATACTTACACTGTTTACTCAGAAGGCATTGTGCAATAATTCAAAGCCATCCTTTCTTATCCATTAGCTCTTCACTATCAATCACACAATATTAATCACACACACCTTAAAGGTCTAAAAGCTCCTTCCACTTTACCTACATTTAACCAAAAAGAAAATGCACAGGATTCTATACAATTCCCTTGTCCCCTGCAACTATTCTCATTTGCATCGTCTTCAATTTCTTAACATAACATCTTTTTGGAAGAAAAATGAACTCTGGGCAGAACTCAGAGGCAGACTCTGGGCCTTTGATTGCAAATACATTGATTCTAAGATCTACCACATGTAGAGCTATGTAATCATGAGTAACTTTATCCCCTGTATCTCAGATGCCTCATTTTAAAAATAAAAATAATAGCATTTACTAGCTTATTATGAACATTACTTGGGAAAATTATGGTGAAGCCTCTTTAGAAGCTGTAACATGCTAAACAAATATATTATCCTCAAAACTGTTGTTATTTAAGAATTAATATCATACTTCCAAATTACTTTGAGTGTCCACATTCATTTTCATAAGCATTTCTATTTTAAAAGAGATGGTTATGAAAAAAAGACCTTGTAGGCAGAAGGACCCCATTGACCATGAAAATAATCAGTTGTCTGTGATCCATTGCAAGTCTTGGTGTCCAGTTCTTATTTGTAATTCAACCAAAGTGGGAAAATTAATAACTAGCCAAAGACAAGTTAATGTAGACTTTGCCATTGTGATGAGCACACTCAGCAACAGAATACATTGTTTCAATATTCATGCCCAATAGTCATTAGCTTCCAGATCTTCACAAGTGGGACAAAGGATTTCCTCACAAAGAGACCAGGGGGCAAAATCCTTATTCCACTTTTTCTTCAAAAGAGTTTTAACATGTGATGGAGAAAAACCTATTCTTATAAAGTCAAAGGGTTATAATGGCAAAACAATACTCTTAATACTATAATGAAAACACAAGTTTGTGGTAAGTAAACAATGGAGAGTCAAAAGGAGAAAAGAGCGTAAACATGAGTAATCTCTGCATAGGTTTAAGTAAGTGTGTGTGTCTGCATGCATGTGTGTGTGTGTGTGCGTAGACCTTCTCCCTTCTCTGGAAACTGTTTTGTTTCCTGCAGAGTGAGAACTATACACATGCAGTGAGATCTTTGCTCTACACAACTCCCACTCTGTTTCCACTAAGTATCGACTAAAAATCACATCACGGTTCTAAATTAAAGCAGTAATTTACCCTATTTGCAAGAAGTAATTCCGTGAAAAAGCATTTCTGCTTGTGTGTTAGATTTGGAAGTGGATGATGTGGCACGAGTACTCTTCAGAACTTTTCTTATGTATTTCTAGCATTGTTATCCTAATCTATGACCTCATTCCATGATAAATGGAAATCTAGACATATAAGATTGATAACCTTAATGAAAACTTTTTGAAGATAATGATAATAATGATGATAATGATGAACATTATGGAAACACTTAAAATACAGCCGTATCTCCTTTTGTACTATTTGTATTATAGTGCACGCATAACAATAACCTCTTTCTACTGGAGAATGCTCTGTCCTCTGTGGTTTTCATAGCTATTCATATCTATTATCACATTTTGTTCTCACAACCTAGTGAGCCAGGCAAATTCTCTCTGAGAGAATTTATTATTTACATATTTGAGAAACCATTTACTGTCTTTTAAATAAATTATTCGACTGCATCTTAATAGAAATATTAACAGTGACATCTGGCTGTAATAAAATCTATGACTCGTTTTGGTGTATTACATTTTTAGATGGAAAAGAAAGCCTTAAAAATGCTGTATTTTGTTTTCTCATACAACAGATTTTCTATTAATTCTTCATTAGTCCAAAGTGCAAGCACTCAAGGAAGGATGGGAAATTTCTCAGAAAGATATTAAAGGTAGAGATACTGTGAACAAGAACACTAAAATGATTTTTATTCCAGATGTACTTACAATTGTTCAACCAGCTTTCTCAAGTATGTAAGCTACTCTGTGAGAGGAAGAGCAACATATTTAGAAACTATGGACCATATGGGATTCTCTGACACTGACGCAAATTAATGAGATTAACGGGTGTGAGTTGGCTAATGAAATTGGTCAAGCTAATTCAGGCATGAGAGACTTTGATTCATTGAGGAAAAGCAAGAGAGAGGATACCAAATCAGAAGTGCTCAATTATACTCCAAAAAGACATATTTAAAAAAAATTTTTTTTAAATTTATTTGACAGACAGAGATCACAAGTAGGCAGAGAGGCAGGCAGAGAGAGAGGAAGGAAAGCAGGCTCCCTGCTGTGCAGAGAGCCCAATGCAGGGCTCGATCCCAGGACCCTGGGATCATGACCTGAGCTGAAGGCAGAGGCTTTAACCCACTGAGCCACCCAGGCGCCCCTAAAAGTTGTATTTTTTTAAAATCTAAAAATGTTAGGGGAATAAGAAAATATTTATTACAAATAAAAATAATTCTTGTGGAGAATAAAGGTTAAATCACTGGTTTTAAACCCTGGGCGATTTTGCCCGCAGAGGACATTTACCAATGTCTAGAGACAGTTTTGATTGTCACAACTGGGAGTAATGGTGTGTGCTACTGGCATCTGTGGGTAGAGGTCAGGGTTGCTCCCAATGTAATGCATGACACAGCACAGCTCCCACAACAAAGAATCACCCGGCTCAAAATGTCAATTGTGCCAAAACCCAGAAATCCTGTCTTAGATGAAAATACCTTTCCTTTCAGTATTAGTAAAATACTTCAAAATCCTTTATCACGAAAAATATGTATATTAACATGTCTACCTGAGGTTTTAACATATTCTGCAAAACTTTTGTGCTAGGGAATTCTGGCATTAGATGGTTTATAATTTGCCACTTTATCATAAGAAATCATTTGATAAAAATCCATTATCTAGCACTGGAATAGGGAGAAAGAGTTATGTGTTTTATTGAGGTATTCATCTTACCAGAATGAGCTCTGAGACTTTATAGTGGAAAAGTGAGTCTTTTATAAGCTCCATCCATGATCAGCACACATCTTAGGCTAACTTGTCAGGGAGGAGACAAAATATTGCTTTAACATCTAGTAATATTGCATCCACTCAGAACAATCATATCCCTTCTTTTCAAAGTATTCTTAAAAAGGGAATGTGTGTGTGTGTGTGTGTTGGTTTATCCATCTGTGTTCCTACACAAATTTTTATTTTATCTTTCATAAATTTGAGTAAACATTATAAAGCATTCCAACCACAGATCCTGTTCCCTGTCAGATATTCATGCCGGCTTAGTTTTCTCCAAGAGCTGATTGTACTAGAGCCGTGCATCCTTGCCTGCCAGGCCCGGGTCTCTTCTGTGAGGGAAACTGCCCTGCTGACAACCCCTGCTGATTGAACAAGGCCACATTCTATACCTCATGATCCTGCCCTCCTCCCACCTTGGGAACAGAGAGTAGCTACCTGATTTAAAAGCAGCTGATTCACAGGCAGGAAATAAACCTGTGCCTGGTTCAAAAAGATGAGCTGACCCAATCAGAACCCTGTCCCAGAAATTAGCTCTTGCATAAAGAGTCTGAGACAGGATCTGTAAGACTAAATGTAGAAGTCATGACCTAGAACTACGATACACTGCTATTATGTGGTTGTGAGAGAGGAGGGACTATGAATAAAAAGAGGAAGCCAGCCTGCACAGAAAGAAAGAAAACAGAGAAAGATGCAAACAATCGCCAGCAGACAAAGAGTCTGACATTGTTAGAGAATGAATGACTGAGTTCAGGAAGGCCTTTACTTATCTCTAGTTCTCATGAGGTGTGGACATGTGGACATGTTTGATACTTCTACTTCCTAGGAGCTCTCTTCGTGTCATTGCAATAAATTCCACTTTGCGCTGAGTTATTTTCATTTTTATGTTCGCTGACTAGAAAAAGCCATAAAAATGATGCTGATCAACATCCATATCAGAATCTCATTAAGAACAAATTGCACATATTAAGGAAACCCAACAAAACCTCAATCATCTGGCCCATCTTTCTGATTGTGAAGAAGGGAGCTATTATAAGAAACCTGAAACCCAGAGATGTTAAATAGCTGAAAAACAGAAGGGAGACACATTTGGCTTTGTTTATTAACCAGAAGAGCAAAGAGAAGGGAAAGGTATTTTACTTCTATCAAGACGATTCCCTATCCAACTCAATGACAATTATGAAGAAAAGCCACCTGGAGATCAGTGTGTATGCTGGCAATAAGTAGTATAGCTCACAAGGTTAGGAAGAAAAACCCAACACATCTTGCATCTCATGCAAAGTTTAGTGGAAAATGGCCTGATAAATAAACCAATTTAAGCTGTAATTGAAATGAACCACACAACATCTGTTTCTAATGCAACCTCCTGTTTAAACGAATGTTTTGGTATCAGTGTCACTGTTAAGTACATTCTGCAATGGAGAGTCATCATTGTATCTCCAGATTTGTTGTTGATCTCTAATTTTTATCTTGTTAGCATCATCTATTCTTATGTTAACTATTAATACAAGTTTGTTGTGCTTACGCCTTAGCTTTGTTTTGTTACAATATCTTTAAAATACATGCATTCTTAATCTCAGGAAACAAACTGAGGGCTGCTGGAGGGGAGGAGCGGGGATACAGTATCTGGGTGATGGAAATTGGGGAGGGTATTTGTTGTAAAGAGCACTGGCTATTCTATAAGACTGATGAATCATAGACCTGTACCCCTGAAACAAATAATACATTACATGTTAATTAGTTGAATTTAAATAAAACAAATACACAGATAAAATACATGCATTCTCATTGTTTCCAAAGGCCATGTTCTCATTCATTATTTGTTGTTGTTGTTTTTTTTTTTTTTTGCCAACTGCACCCTCATGCTATGCCTCAGAGAACATAGTCTTCTTTACCTTTGTCTCATCCTAAATAGCCCCATTTGGTTTATCCATCTGTGTAGTCAGACTTTTTATCAGTCTTGTGCTCTGTTCTGAACAATTCTGGAACTGATCAACCTCGTGGGAGAACAGAAACAGTGAGAGTTATGGGACTATACCAAAACAGAGGCACCTCAGAAGATCACATGGATATACTGTGACACATGAACACCTAAGTACATGGATGTGACAACTGGAGAAAGCGCTTGGGTTCTGATCCAGTGAACTGCATGACATCACCACTGTTTGAGACAGACTGTACAATATAAGAATTTCAGCATTTGTAATCTCATACCTACTGTAGAAGCTATAAAGATTTATTGTCTTTAAAAATATAAAAGCATTTTTTGAAAACTTGTGAGGATGCCTGGGTAGCTCAGATTTTAAGCATCTGCCCTTGGCTCAGGTCATGATCCCAGGGTCCTGGGATCGAGCCCGATGTTGGGCTCCCTGCTCAGTGCAGAGCCTGTTTCTCCCTCTTCCTCTGCCATTCCCTCCACTTATGCTCTCTGGTTCTGTCTATCTCTCTGTCAAATAAATAAATAAATAAATAAAATCTTGAAAAAATACAAAAGCATTTTTCTTTATACAAAGACATCCAATTTCTTAAAATGGATATGATAAAATTAATGTTTCATACAGTGATAGTTTAAATGTCTTATGTTCTAAAATCTGAATAATCAGAAGCTCAAATAATTAGAGTTGTTTCTCTAGTAAGACATATTGAAATGTTGGACCTGAAGTGGGGGCAATTTTCTAGAAACTTCTGGGTTAAAAAGATCTTAGGTTATTAGAATGACTGATCCATGGTGTCAACATTGCATGACTGTTTACTATATTTAAAGAATTGTATTATGCCAGTTGCTAAGGAGAAAAGTGGAATGATACTGTAAGGACCTATTTTATATTTTTATTTTAGCCAGAGGCTTCCATTGAGGTTAAACAATAACTTTGTTGTTTAACCCTTAAACTGTCCCTGCTCCCCTTCCCCCAGGGGACTTAAAAACAAGTCCCAGAAACCAGCTCCAGGTGTGGAGGCCAAGAAAAACAAGTCTGTACCCACCTCGGGTTTGGCCCTGACTAAGTATGGCCATCTGGGCAAAGCAAAAGCCGGCACCTTGCACTGTAAGAGTGGGTTAGCATAAGAATGGCCATCCTGACGGCCGGGAAGCCATTTTACTGAGCGTCCCTAACCAGCCCACACAGCGCACGTAACTTGAGATAAGAGAAAGTAGCTAAAACCTGAAAAAACAACTTAATCATATACCACCAGGGCGGTTAGGAGATGGTGCCACAGGGACCAAATGTTAAAGAAAACAAATAGTTAACTTGTAGAGATCACAATCCTGTAAGACAGGAGTCTCCCTTGGTTTGCAAATGTCCTGGTGATTTACAACAAAAAGGGCTATCTCTTCAATGGCCCAATTTCCAGAGACTGATGGCTCAGTTCCTCAAGGCCTAAGGTCGCCCCCCCCACCATAAAACTGAAGGAGGCTGAGGCAGAAGGAAATGTGAATAAAGTTAAATTTCTTCTAAACCTAAATCTCACTTAACCCCCAGGATGGCTCCAGGGTGATGCCGGAGTGGCAAAAGGTTAAACAAAGTTAAACTGTCAAAGTGGGGCGCAAGATATGTATGTAGCTATGGAAAAGTGCCTTGAAAATGCTATATAAACCCTTGGCTTTGAGTGCTCGGGGTCCTTGTTGAAACCCGCTGCTCTGGGCGGATACTTGGACCCCAGCGAGCTGGAAATAAACCTCGCTGTGTGACTTGCATTGTTGAGAGTGTTTTCTGTCTAATTGAGGGGTGGTCGACTCTGCACCCTAACAATACATTTTTCTTGCCTGCCTCAAGGAACTCACATGTCAGTGGGTGAACTCGGCACTGCCTAGTCCCAAGCCACCCTGCTGTCCTTTGCAGTCGTCACAGTTCACCCATCACCTGTATAAAGCAGCTCTCTGCACCAAATTCCCTCCACTTCAAATACTCCAAGAACTCGGAAGAGTTCCACTTGTTTTCATTGGCAGCTGCCTACTCAAGGAGACAAGCTTATTGAGTAGGAGGATATCAGTTTAACAAGCTCTGGCATTAACCTAGGGAATAGAGAGCTAAGTCAGAGTTGACTTAAAACAGCACTGAAAAGAATGAAAGGGAGGTGGAGAGGAGGAAAATGTATGAAGCAGTGAAGTTAGAAGAGAGCATCAGGGAGGACCCCTGGGTTTCTGACGGAAGTGAGTAGATAGATAACATTAAGAATGGAGGATCTGATGGGGTGCCTGGGTGGCTCAGTGGGTTAAGCCGCTGCCTTCGGCTCAGGTCATGATCCCAGGTCCTGGGTTCGAGCCCCGCGTCAGGCTTTCTGCTCAGCAGGGAGCCTGCTTCCTCCTCTCTCTCTGCCTGCCTCTCTGCCTACTTGTGATTTCTCTCTGTCAAATAAATAAATAAAATCTTTAAAAAAAAAAAAAAGAATGGAGGATCTGAGGCTGAGGACGACTAATGTATTTTGGGCTGGTTTGTGTTGTGGGTGTCGGTGGCATTTGCACATAGACTACACACACAAGTATGTAGTTATGGGCCAGGATATAGGAAGACAGGGCTCAGAGAGAAACAAAGCCCTGTGAGTCACGAGTGGTAGATGAAGTCGTGGGAATGAACTGGTTCGCCATGGAGACAGTGTAAGGTGAGAAGACAGAACCCCTAGGAAATTTAATTCTGCAATTAGTCACTCAGTCCTTCAAGCCCCCACAACTCTGCTTCCACTTTGATTGGAGTACTTGCAATCATTTCCCAGTCCCACAGATTTTGAGCTCCCCAAGGGCAAAGGATTTTTATTTTATTTTTAATTTTTAGGTCCTTGCGTACTATGCAGTGGATAGCTGTACTCCAATACGTTAGCCAAATGTGAATTAAGTAGTGCTGTGTGTTTGTGGCACTGGATATAAGTACTAAGTACATTATTGCAAACTCATCTTATTACATTCCAATTTTCTGAAAAACTTATTATCCTTAGATAATATATGTGAAGACTTTCAGTTAACTAAAATAATTACTAATCCAGAGTTTTTTCTCTAACTAATCAAGACTAATGGGTTTATAATTCCCACTAACATAGGTAACTGATCAATTTCTGGGAAATGAGAAAAGCATATGGAGTTTAAAGCAAATTTCCTCTTTAAGAATGAATTAACAGTGACTATCTCCAAAATACTAATAAACATTTTGAAATAGGTCAGTTATATTATGACATATTAAAATATGTCATTTTGAAATTGACAGTTATGGTAATAACTTGGCAGTTTTGGAAGGATAAGGCTATTTATGCCAAAGCTTTTTTTTTTTTTTTTTTAAAGATTTTATTTATTTATTTGACAGAGAGAGATCACAAGTAGACGGAGAGTCAGGCAGAGAGAGAGAGAGAGAGAGAGAGAGAGGGAAGCAGGCTCCCTGCTGAGCAGAGAGCCCGATGCGGGACTCGATCCCAGGACCCTGAGATCATGACCTGAGCCGAAGGCAGCGGCTTAACCCACTGAGCCACCCAGGCGCCCCCATGCCAAAGCTTTAAAAAAGGACTGTATTCAGTGCAACTTTTGATCTCATTTACAAATTAGTCAATATTGAAAGTTATCAGTGAAATGTAAGATTTGCAATTAATTCATCAGGAGGATAATTCATAAACATTACTGACATTTAAAAATCACTTAACTAATTACATATGTATGGCACAATAGGTTTTTTTTCAAAGTTCCTTAGTTCCAGAAATTCCTAGAAAATTGTGTTTCCATTTTTCTCTAATATTTAAGTAAGAGCAGAAATAAAATCAGATGCATGAAGGATCTAGTGGAACATTCAGAATGTGGCAGTTTTGGCTGGCCATCCTGAGTTGAACTATGAATATATGATCAGAATGGTAACCATTAGGTGGTATGCATGACAATTCTAGAAAACTAAGGTATGGCACGATCTAAGTTGGGAAAAAATAGGAGAATCAGAAAACCAAGATTCTGTCAAAACACATGCTACTTAGAAGAAATGGAAAAAACTTTGTGATCATTTTCTAGCCCAGGAAGCCAGTCTTCTCTTGTGAACTTTGATCTTGTAATGTGAACAGAGCTTAAAAGAGAGGAGTCAGTAATAAGATTCTATTATTGGAGGAGAATGTTGGAGGAGAATGAGATCTTAGAAACTCTTAAAATTAATAGGGTGGAAAGAAGGAATTGTTATAGGATACAGTGGTATCTTTCTCAAGAGCCAAGTATTTCTAATATCTCTTAGAGCTGTCATTTAAACCCTTCCAGGAAGGAATCCTTTGGAAATCTGAGGAGCTTTATTTTCAGACTTACTAACAGGAAGATGGATTTCCATCCAATTATCCATCAAATTACCATCCCAGAGAGACTATGTATGGGTCATGGTCTCTTGGGAGTCCCTGGGGAACTCTAAAAAGACAATGGGTAGCCAAATTCTATTTATATTATATTTATCATGTTTGCTCTCTTACTCTATCCTCTCTTTTCTGTACCATCTTGCTTTGTTTAGTTCTAATTTTACATTAAAAAACAATCACTATCAACATTTGGTGGCTGCTTTTTCTATCTGTTTTAAAAATAAAAGATCATTTTACATATACTACCTTTTTGTCATGAAAATTAGTACCTTTTCTCCACAGCTATTTCTTTATTAATTTGTTGTCCATTTGTTTATTGTTTACCAAGTTCTCTTCCTTCATCCTACTTTGTTTCACTAACCAATTGGCAGCTTGGTGGGTAGCCTTTTATATGTTTGTTCATACTCGTACAATTATCTAGGAGCATATATACATAGAGATGTGACTTTTGTTGTTTAAAAATAGCATTATGTTATTCATTTCTATGAATCTGTCTTTTCTTTTTTATTTAAGATTTTATTTATTAATTTGACAGAGAGGTAGTGAGAGAGTGCACGAGCACGGAGGAGAGAGAGAAGCTGGCTCACAGATGACTCTGGGCTTGATCTCAGGACCCCAGGATCATGACCTGAGCTGAAGGCAGGTGCTAAACTGACTGAGCCACCCAGGCACTCCAGATCTTTCTTTTCTTAATGACAGAACAGAAATTCTTCCAAATCAGTGGGTAGAGATATAACTCATTCCATTTAGTGGATACGCAATGTACTATAGTATAGAAATTAATCATTACTCTATTAATGGTTATTGAGGTTATTTCAGGGTTTTTTTTTTAACAACTAAAAATAATACTGTAATAAAACTCTTTTTGAGGGGTGCCTGGGTGGCTCAGTGGGTTAAAGCCTCTGCCTTCGGCTCAGGTCATGATCTTAGGGTCCTGGGATCAAGCCCCCATCAGGCTCTCTGCTCAGCAGGGAGCCTGCTTCCTCCTCTCTCTCTGCCTGCCTCTCTGCCTACTTGTGATCTTTGTCTGTCAAATAAATAAATAAAATCTTAAAAAAAAAAACAAAACCTCTTTTTGATAGATGGATATATCACAAGTACTGGTATTTCAGACTCTTTTGCCTTACATGCTTTAGAGCTTAATATGACAACTTGCTAAAGTAAATAAAAATAAAACTATAGGCTAATGATGTACTATATGTTGGCTAACTGAACATAATAAAAAATAAAACTACAGCCTTCTTCTTTAGTACTACAATTTTCTAAATATTGAACTAAATTCAAATTTATAAAAAGTATTAACTAAGTCAGTCCTTAAACTCAAGTTTATAGAACCAAAAAGCTACATCAATTTCCATACTGGCCATCTTCAGTGGCTCAAACTCACTGAGCATCTGTTCAAACTTCTGTTGGTCTTTGACTGGATCTGGCTAAAAAGTGACTTGGCAAGCACTGCTGCAGAGAAGGACCTTGGCAATGTTATACCATTTACTGAGAAAAACAAAACAAAGCAAACCTCTAAACTCCAGGAATTTCTTTGGCAGTATAGAAAAAGTGGTTTGTGAATTCTAAAGCTAATAATTCTGATAAACTTCATATTCCTCTGATATAGTTTCACAGTTGTCAGTTATAACAAACATGCATAGCTAAACAGACTTGCATTAAGGATATAGACTGGACCCAACTAGGAATAAAACCTCCATGCTTACAAACCGATCCATCAACTAAATCTTTGGCAAAAATAGAACTAGGACAGTTGGAATTTAGTTAAGGATTTATTTCTCACTGATCCGATGATCTTAGAGCAAATTTGAAATTCAATCTCCTTATCTGTGTGATGGGCAGAAAAACTATCAAGTCTGTTGGAATGATAAATTAAAAAATGTATGTAATAGTCCTAGAAAACTATAAAGACTGTAGTTGATTAAAGAAGAAAAAAACAAACAGCTTAAAGATGTCACAAGACAATGCAATTCCTAATACATATTTTCTTTTTCTTTTTTCTTTTTTTTTTTTTTAAAGATTTTTATTTATTTATTTGACAGAGAGAGTGAGAGAACACAAGCAGGGCAGACAGTGAGGAGAGAGAGGGAGAAGCGGACTCCCTGATGAGCACGGAGCCTGATGCGAGGCTCGATCCCAGGACCCTGGGATCATGACCTGAGCTGAAGGCAGACGCCTAACCATCTGAGCCACCCAGCTGCCCCCCAATACATATTTTCATTCTCTTTAGCTAAGTTATCAATTTTCCCCCTCTAAATACTTAATAATATGGGTCGCTTATTACTGAATGTTTAGCTGCATGACCAGTACTTTAGTAGGGGCTTTCTGTATGTTATATTGTTTAAACCTCACCTCCTTATGAAATTGGAATTAATATTCCCTTTTTTAAATGAGACTCTCAGTTTATGAGATGCCAAAAGTGACTCTGCTCAGAAACATCAGAGTTGTGGTCTGAACCCATATCTGACTTTAAGTTCCTAGTTCTTTCCACTCAAAAACAAGCAATGGCTAAGTATGTATCATAAGCACAAAAGGTTTTTCTCCTAGGACACGGCTTTTATCTCTTGCCTAAGGCTGACTTCTGACTTGCTTTTTTATGGATGCTGATTAATCATTAACAGTCAGTTCTAACGTAGACTTTTCAGTCCTCTCTGGTGTTTTATCCATGACCTTGCCTTCATCAGCTGTTGCCGGTAATGAACACCACGGCCATGCTCTTATCTGTGTGCAGTTGACATCCCCATGGAATGCTAAATACAATCAATTGTTCATCACTGCTCTGGGTGATTCTTCAGATGTTAGCTCAGAGAAAGACATATTTTTGTTCTATAGCAATCCTCAAGGAGTATAGGAAGTAGAATAATTTTCTTTTGGTTGGATTGTTTTCACATTCAAAGGCCTGCCAAATTTTACTACTTCCAAGTAAAAGCCTTTTTAATCATTAGCTATGGTAGCAACTATGTTTTACTTGCTGGCAATTATTTCTAAGTAACCATAAGATGAAAGGCAAACATGGCAAGTGCCTAGAGGTTAAGGATCTCTTAATTTAGACTGTGCATGCATGATAACACTCTAGGAGAAGAGAGGGAACATACAGTTGTTGAGGGTAGGGGCTACTATGCGTTATTTCTGTGCCTCTATCACCAAGATGATAGAATGCCCCAAACGGAATCATGCCCACCCGCACTTAAAATCTGGCCTTCCGTCCACCCCCATTTTCAGTGGGGGTTGATCCTTAATAATCATCCACCCTGTTGATCAAATCAGAAACTAGAAATCTTTCTTGACTTTTTTCTCCATCTCACCCCATACTAAATAAGACAATAAAACCTGGCATTTCTATTTCATAAAAATATCTCTATTCCATTTAGTTGCTGTGATCTAGTTTGGCCTTTATCATTTCTCACCTGATTAACTGCAAGAGACTCCTAACTAGTCCTCTGCTTTTCGTCTTGTTCTCCCTTAACGCCTTTGACAAATGGCAGGTAAAGTGGTATTTCCATTTTTTAAAATTGCAGTTATGGGGGCACCTGGGTGGCTCAGTGGGTTAAGCCTCCGCCTTCGGCTCAGGTCATGATCTCAGGGTCCTGGGATCAAGCCCCGCATCGGGCTCTCTGTTCAGCAGGGAGCCTGCTTCCTCCTCTCTCTCTGCTTGCTCTCTGCCTACTTGTGATCTCTGTCTATCAAATAAATAAATAAAATCTTTAAAAAAAATAAAATAAAATTGCAGTTATGATTCTGTTGCTCCCAAGGTTAAAGTTCAATGGCCCCTCCATGTTATGAAGATAAAAATACAAATTGCCTAAGGGCAAACAGTGTGCTTCCTTTGTTCTATCTCTTTAGCTGCACTTCTTTACTTGATTCCTTTTCCACTCCGTCATCCAGCCCAGCCAGTCTTCTCTCAGTTACACACACACACACACACACACACACACACACACACACACACAGTATTTTCTCTTGGAAGTTGTATTGGCCTATACTCACTCTTCTTTCTCTTGCCCCTGGCTACTCCCTACTGACACAGGCCTCAGACTGGAAGACAAATGCATCTTTTTATCTGAGTCAGAAGCCAGAAAATCTGGGTTTGGTCTCTCCTATGGCTCCCCTCAGGACCGTCTCTTCATAGCCTGCCTTTCTCTGTAAGGAAAGCTGGCTGGGTGCTCTTCTATTTCCGGCACTGGACTGTGAACTCCATGAGGACTTATCCATCTTGCTATTTCCGGTGCTGAGGACAGGGTCTGCAGTCAAGGGGGTGTCCGACAACTTTTTGTTGCATGAATCAATAAATGGTAGAGGAGAGGTAAACCCGGAGGCAGAGAGCCCTGTTAAAATGGTAGCAGAGGTGAAATATACTAGGCCTCTGAGTGGGGGCAAAGTAGGAGTTACTACAGAGGAGTAGAGACAAAACATTGAAAGAGAGGGAATGGATTAAATTGGCTGCTGCGATTACGAGAAATGAAGAAAATAAGAAATAGAGGAGTACCAGAATTTAGGGAAAAGTTGATATATTTGTGCTGGGTATTAACTAAAAGAGCTTGAAGTGGAGGTATAAGTATTGTAGCTGATAACAAGGCAGCAGATTGGATATCAGGGGCACAGATAAATGAGTCCTCATCAACTCTGTTATAGGATTGAGATTATCAAAGTGAATTTATAGATAGAAGCAAAACAAGGGCGTAGGACAGAAGCTTGGTGCCTATCAGTCGTTCTTTTTCCCACTGGCTGACAGCCAGGATGCTCCTTCAGTGTGTGAATGCAGAGCAACTGATCCACCATCACTCAGGGAAGAGATGGACTATTAAAGACTAGGCATAGTCCAAATATCAAAATCTATTGAGAAAACCCCAAACCCATGTTAACAAAATTCCAATATTTAGCTGAGAAACCCGTTTTCTTATGTAAAGTAGAAGATGCCAAGGACAAATAAGACTCACTTTTTAAACTATTATTATTTTGTTTATTTTTAGTATGCCTTATCCACCCTCTAAGGGAGGTGTATGTTTCAAAGTTAAGCATCAGCAGTAAAAATGGCCCAGAAAAAGAAATCGCCTTGAATAACTTACCACCCAGCCAATCAAATTTCTAATTATATTGTGGAGTCACACTCCAACACATTCCTTTTAAGCATATTTAACAGGTATTAACTTAGTCATATTCAAAGCTCTACACTGTCATAAAATTTTTCTAGATCTATTATTATTATTATTTTTTAATTCACATGAGAACTTGCTTAGCTAATGAGAATGAATCTAAGGATCTGGAGAAGTGGGTTTTAGAACTGTGGATAATCTTTGGCCAATCAAATTCTCAGACAGTGATCAATTTCATCTAATAAAATGAGGAGGTTGCCTAGATCAATGATTCTCACACTCAGTGTATATAATTATTATTAGGACTACTAAATGTGATTCTAAGTAGTACAATCCTGAAATTTACATTTTTGGTTGGATGTTTCCAAGGACATTAGTATGCTATTAATTCTCAAAACACAATTTGAGAAATGGTGACCTAGGTACTCCCAAAATGTTCTTCACACTCCTTAATGAGCCACAGCTATGCTTTCATTAGTCTTATAAAATCTGTTCCTGTCTCCATTTATAATGGAGTTCCCTATTTTATCAATTTCTTTTTGTGTTCTCTTTCTGAAGCAAAACAAATGTAAGCCTGGAAACTTCTCTTAGTGTTGTTCTATAAGAAACACATTTTCTTGAATAACAAAAGAGGAAAAGGGAGAGAGAGAAAAAGAGTAAAAGAGAGGGTCTTACTATCTTTACTTTTAGGTACTGTGTATTTTCATGTCCTTCTACTTCACTACTTGTAGTTTAACACATTTGTTTTTAAAACATGTACTGAAAATTGAAACCCTAGCTCAGATGTGAGTGGAAATAAAGATCAGCAAGTAGTATGGCCACTAAAGTAATATCTGCAAACATAATGCAGATTTTATTTTTGAAGAGCAGCTTGAGTTCTTCCCAATTCTTCATACCTCATCTGTAGCCATTTCCCCATCCTGAATATGGAAGAGACTGAAGGACAAGGGAGGTCTTGTATAAAAATGTCACAGAGAGCCTGAGGAAGAAAAAAAAAAAAAAAAACAACTATGCTGATGTATTTTTTCATCTGCATGGAGCAATGTGTATTTTGGTACAATGTTAAAAATCCTCAAGCGATTTCTCTCATGTCACAAGTTTAAGGAGTTATCTATGAATGAGTCAGCCTGAGAGTTGCCATGGTAACAATTCTCATCCCTTTGGAGTCCATCCTCTTCTAATGTTGCCGCAGAAATACCTTAGTTTCAGGAGGACCTGAAGTTCCTACTACATTTAAATATTCATTATGTTATATATGCATTCCCTGATTTTGCAAGATTACCTGACTAGAAATCATTTTTAGATTTCTATAAATAGACCTGCTACGTCATGCTCCCTTCTTCCACAAGATGAAAGACAAGTCCATAAAAATCCTTCCTGTTCATAGCACAATCAGTCTCTCTCTCTCTCTCTCCCCTTTCCTGGGTATAAATGTGTGCACGTATGTGTGTAATCGGTGTCCTTCATATTTGAAATATTTGAAGAGGACACTCTGGACAGCAATCATAAGCCCCAATTTTCAAGAGAGTGGTTGAAAATATTTGCAGGCTTGCCACACTGCAACTGTGCATGAATGTAAATGATGCTTTCATTTAGAGTGTTGTCACTATGGGCAACATTGGTGTGGTTTTCTGATTTATATTCCAGGAACAATCTATTTGACAGAATAAAATTGCTTATAGTTGCTATACCTACAAACAGAGAATTCCAGACTTTTTTTTGACAAGCAGTGTTCTCAATAATCTCTCTCAATATACTTTTCCAACATCTTTTCCTTCTTGACTACCTGCCTACTCAGGCATATCCTGCTGCAGACACAAATAGTTACTCATTATTTCCTTAACATTCTTATATTTTCCCATACTTCAGTCTTTGGTTACACTTTTTTTCTCTTCTTGAAATGAAAATCCTACTTACCTACATGATCAAAGACATTCCCAGTCCCCACACCACACTAAGTTAATCTCCCCCTTACTCTGCTCTTTGTTACTTTCTTTTTTTTTTAATTTTTTATTTATTTTCAGCATAACAGTATTCATTGTTTTTGCACCACACTCAGTGCTCCATGCAATCCGTGCCCTCTCTAATACCCACCACCTGGTTCCCCCAACCTCCCACCCCCCGCCCCTTTAAGACCCTCAGATTGTTTTTCAGAGTCCATAGTCTCTCATGGTTCATCTCCCCTTCCAATCTCCCTCAACTCCTGTCTCCTCTCCATCTCTCCATGTCCTCCATGTTATTTTTTATGCTCCACAAATAAGTGAAACCATATGATAATTGACTCTCTCTGCTTGACTTACTTCACTCAGCATAATCTCTTCCAGTCCCGTCCATGTTGCTACAAAAGTTGGGTATTCATCCTTTCTGATGGAGTTCTTTTTTTTTTTTTTTTTTTGAATTTTATTTATTTATTTGACAGAGAGAGATCACAAGTAGGCAGAGAGGCAGACAGAGAGAGGGGGTGGGGAAGCAGGCTCCCCGCTGAGCAGGGAGCCCGATGCGGGGCCCGATCCCAGGACCCTGAGATCATGACCTGAACTGAAGGCAGAGGCTTAACCCACTGAGCCACCCAGGCGCCCTTCTGATGGAGTTCTTAATGCCTCTACTACATTCCACTTACTGTGGTCATGATGTAGCTATTCATCTGCCTGTCTCCTCACTTTATGCTTTTGAGGTTGTAGCCCATCCTTTATTCATCTTTGTGTGTTCACAATATTCAGCATATAGACATCAATAAATTTTCATTAGACTTAAATATGTTAACATGAACTGAATAAAACATTTTTACTGTGGCTCAGGAAAATAGACAACTGAAAACCTTTGGATCCTGGTTGTTGATGGTATCATACAGCAGTCATATTACACCTAGACTGGTGTTCCTTGTAATATGGTGTTTATGAGTAACCCGCTTCTGAATTAAGTATAATATGCTGTTGGCTATGATGGTTTCTCTAAAATTCACTGCTGAGCTGCACTTTTAGAAACTGTCATCATATGGTAGGGCTGTCCACAATCACCACTGCTATTCAGCATAGTACTAGAAGTCCTAGCCTCAGCAATCAGATAACAGAAAGAAATAAAAGGCATCCAAATTGGCAAAGAAGAAGACAAACTCTCACTCTGCAGATGATATGATACTTTATGTGGAAAACCCAAAAGACTCCATTCCAAAACTGCTAGAACTCATACAGGAATTCAGTAAAGTGTGAGGATATAAAATCAATGCACAGAAATCAGTTGCATTTCTATACACCAACAACAAGATAGAAGAAAGAGAAATTAAGGAGTTGATCCCATTTACAATTGGACCCAAAACTTTAAGATACCTAGGAATAAACCTAACCAAAGAGGCAAAGAATCTGTACTCAGGAAACTATAAAGTACCCATGAAAGAAATTGAGGAAGACACCAAAAAATGGAAAAACATTCCATGCTCATGGATTGGAAGAACAAATATTGTGAAAATGTCTATGCTACCTAGTTCAATCTACACATTTAATGCAATCCCTATCAAAATACCATCAACTTTTTTCAAAGAAATGGAACAATTAATCCTAAAATTTATATGGAACCAGAAAAGACCCTGAATAGCCAGAGGAACATTGAAAAAGAAAACCAAAGTTGGCGGCATCACAATTCCAGACTTTAAGCTCTATTACAAAGCTGTCATCATCAAGACAGTATGATACTGGAACAAAAGCAGACACATAGATCAATTGAACAGAATAGAGAGCCCATAAATGGGCCCTCAACTGTATGATCAACTAATTTTTGACAAAGCAGGAAACAATGTCCAATGGAGAAAAGACAGTCTCTTCAACAAACGGTTTGGGGAAAATTGGACAGCCACATGCAGAAGAATGAAACTGGACCATTTCCTTATACCACACAAAAAGAGACTCAAAATGGATGAAACACCTCAATGTGAGGCAGGAATTTTGAATTCTCAAAATCCTTGAGGAGAACACAGGTGGCAACTTCTTCGATCTCAGCTGTAGCAACTTCTCCCTAGACACATCACCAAAGGCAAGGGAAGCACAGGCAAAAATGAACTATTGGGGTTTCACCAAGATCAAAAGCTTTTGCACAGCAAAGGAAAGAGTCAACAAAACCAAAAGACAAACCGACAGAATGGGAGAAGATACTTGCAAATGACATATCAGAAAAAGGGTTAATATCCAAAATCTATAAAGAACTTATCAAACTCAACATTCAAAGAACAAATAATCCAATCAAGAAATGGGCAGAAGACATGAACAGATATTTCTGCAAAGAAGACATCCAAATGGTCAACAGACACATGAAAAATTGCTCCATATCACTTAGCATCAGGGAAATACAAATCAAAATCACAATGAGTTACCACCTTACACCAGTCAGAAAGTCTAAAATTAACCAGTCAGGAAATGACAGGTGTTGGTGAGGATTCAGAGAAAGGGGAACCCTCTTACACTGTTGGTGGGAATGTGAGCTGATGCAGTCACTCTGGAAAACAGTATGGAGGTTCCTTAAAAAGTTGAAAATAGAGCTACCCTATGACCCAGCAATCGCACTACTGGGTATTTACCCTAAAGATACAAATGTAGTGATCCAAAGGGGCACGAGCACCCGAACGTTTATAGCAGCAATGTCCACAATAGCCAAACTATGAGAAGAGTCTAGATGTCCATCAACAGATGTGGATAAAGATGTGTGTGTGTGTGTGTGTGTGTGTGTGTGTATAATGGAATACTATTGAACCATCAAAAAAACTCCCATGAAATCTCGCTATCTGCAATGATATAGATGGAATTAGAGGGTATTATGCTAAGCGAAGTAAGTCAATCAGAGAAAGACAATTATATGTTTTCTCTCATATGAGGAATTTGAAAGGCAAGGCAGCTGGTCGTGGGGGAAGGGAGGGAAAAATGAAACAAGATGAGACCAAGGAGGGAGACAAACCATTAAGAAACTCTTGATCTCAGGAAACAAACAAGGTTACTGGGGAGTGGGGAGGGATAGAGTTGGCTGGGTTATGGATATTGGGGAGGGAATGTGCTATGGTGAGTGCTTTGAATTGTGTAAGACTGACAATTCACAGACCTGTAAGCCTGAAACAAATAATACATTATATGTTAAGTAAAAAAAAAGAAAAAAAATAAAAAAAAATTAAAAAAAAAGGGAAATGCTTAGAGCCATCAGAAGCTAGAAGAGACACAGAAAGATTTTCCCCTAGCACTTTCAGAGGGAGCATAGGCCTGCTCACACCTTGATTTCAAACCTCTGGCCTCCACAACGGAGATGGAAAAAAATTATCTTGTTTTAAGCCACCTGATTTGTGCTAATATATTATTGCAGGAGTAGGAAACAAACACACCTCCTAAAGTTGTTCTTTTGAATTTGGTATATTTTTTGGATATTCACTTACATAGTCACTCAGTCAGCCTTATAAGTAATATTTGAGTACTTAGAATTTTAGGTTAGAATTTTGGGTCTTATGTGGAATATAGAATTTATCATGTCCCTGCCTTCAGTGTGGTCAGGGAGAAGAGATAAACGCACATAGAACAATTAATGAACAGTATTTCCTCATATACTCAGAGTTACTTATTCTGTTCATATTATGCAGCAAAGATAGTTTCAGGTGCTGAAGATGCAAAAATGAACAAGAGAAAAAACTTCCTCATTTTCAGTGAGAGTCCAGGGAGAAACAACAGCTACTTCAAGGCCTTAAGATAGGAACAAGCTTGACTGGTTATGAAAAACAAGCTTGTGGGAGTTAAGGAAAAAAAGTAGTGGGAAATAAAAAACAAAAAGGAGTCCTAGCATGTATTAAGCATTTCAATAGAGATGATTTGGTCTTATTCTTCACCCAACTAGCATAAGCAATATGTTTAGAATTTGCTGACCAGAAGATAATGTTAGCTTTTTTTTTAATAATATAAACCACACTAAGAAATGAACATGCCAGTCTTGTCTCTAATGGTTTACTCTAAAATCTTTACCTCAAGTATTCATGTGTATGCGTGTGTTCCTCTTGTGGAGATGGAACAATCAGTAGAAACACTTTACATTTTAGAACAAGATACTCGAAAAGGTAAGGAAAATAATAAAGGCAAAGAAAATGAGAGCTAACATGGAAGATAAGTTTTATATAATTCACCATGTGCTTTCACTGCTGGAAAGGCACTGTTCGCTCAACAGATAAGTTAAGAAAGAGAAAATGTGGAATTCTTATTTTTGGTGACACCCTCCTAGCCTCCTGTTCTGGCCTGTCAGCCCCTGGGGGGAGGGCATTTTATTTTGCTGCTCTTTTTCTTTTTTTCTTTCTTTTTGTTATTACTAACATAGAATGTGTTATTTGTTTCAGGGGTACAGGCTGCTCTTTTTCCATAATACAGAAAAGTCATGCCAGGGTGCTGCTGCTGAACCCATTAGGACAAACTTTCTGAAAGCAGTTCACAGCATATTTTTAGTTCAGAATGAAAAATATATCTGCAATTCTGGCTCCCAGCAGAAAGGTCAAAGAAATCATGCTTTCCGTGAAGATGAGGTAAATATGAAGCAGAGATGATTTTAATAGAAGAAAATTGAGAGGAACATATGTATCTATCCTATAATATAAGAACAAATGCTAATAAAAGGAAACTGAAAATCACTGAGCCAAGTGATTATTTATCTTTCACTTCCCAGGTACCACCTTGGTTTTCAGTTATTTGGGTATCATCCTTAACTTTGTTTTCTCCTCTTTTACCCATGTCCTTTCCCACTAAATCAATTATTAACTTTTTTCATTTATAACTTCTAAATAGACTTCAGATTTATCCCCCTCTCTCCCACTTACCTCCAAGATATTAGTTCAGGCCATATTCTCCTTTCTTCTGAACAACTGTACAATTCTAACTGGTTTCATTGCCTTCAACTCACCTACCCCTGCAAGTCTATTTTCATATTATCATCAGAGTAATTACATTCTAAAATGAGACTCTGATTATGTCCTTATTTTTCTCAAATGGCTCTCACTGCTCTCAGAATTAAATTTGAACTTCCTGACATGATTTCTCAGACCATTTACAATCTCTTTCTATGCCTAGTGTCATCTCTCATTTTCATCTCCATCCTGAGCTCTACTCTCTAGTCATAAAATCTTCTTTGTCATTATTGAATGGACCAAGCTCTTTTTGTGTGTCCCCTCTTACACTTTCATACACTAACATTCAGAATATGCCTCTCAGCATTTTTACTTGTCTTTCCTTTGCCCCAACCCTGACTACACTTGCCTGTGCCTCCTCTCCATCTTCTAGTATCTAGTCCTAGTTAGATACATCATCTTAGATGTCCCTTCATCTAGGGATAATTTCTTTACCTCATAAGCCAAAAGACACTCTTATAGCACCCTGTGCTACCTTTTACTGAAACGACCCATTTCATTAATGCCATCCCTTTGTAGCATAGGCTACCCTAAGGATGAAATTATTTTATTCATCTGTTTTTTTTTTCCTAGCCACTAGCTGTGCTTAGCTTATTGTTATTGTCCTCAATAATTATTTTCTGAATTAATTGATATATGAGTCACAAAACAGTCATTTCAAGGGGAGTATGGTTATAGAGTCTACCTCTGTGCTATCTGAGTAATTGGTTCAGGAGTATCTTTAAAGATTTTTTTTTTTTTTTTGACAGAGATCACAAGTAGGCAGAGAGGCAGGCAGAAAGAGAGGGGGAAGCAGGCTCCCCACTGAGCAGAAAGCCCAATGCGGAGCTCAATCCCAGGACCCTGGGATCATGACCTGAGCCAAAGGCAGATGCTTTAACCCACTGAGCCACCCAGGAGCCCCTCAGGAGTATCTTTAAAAGATTAGTCAGTTATTAACACATAGTCTTGGGATGATGTTTGGTGGGATCAGTGTTTATATTTACTTGAATTTAACTGGCAGTTAATAATGGGCATACATTTCCAGAGAAAAAAGAAACAAATATCCAACATGATAGACTATTTAGTCTTAGCTTAAAAGCTATTAATAAGGATATCAAGTGTTTCTTAGAAATGAGTACCAACTTCAGAAATATACATATATATAATTTTTGTATATTATATGTTTAAAAATGTATAGTCTATCTTCTAGTCTTGGTCATCATAGGGTCGTTGGTAGTAAAATCTGATTTTTCAACTATTTTACAAACTGCGGGATTGAAGATAAAACAACACTGAAGGAATATTTAAGCTCTTGGCAAAGAAGGCTGTGATTTGGGAGTTGTTAGATAGTTTTTATATCACATGTACCTCTATATCCATTATAGAAAATATACTATTTTTAAGAAGCTAGCTTAGGTTGATCCTATTTTTTTAAGAACCAAAGACATCTTAGAGAGGAACGCTCTTACACTGTTGGAGGGAATGCAAACTGGTGCAGCCACTTTGGAAAACAGTATGAACGTTCCTCAGAAAGTTAAAAATAAAATTACCTTATGACCCAGCAATTACACTACTAGGTATTTACCCAAAAAGGATACAAAAATACTGATTTGAAGGGGCACATGCACCCCAATGTTTATAGCAGCGCTATTAGCAATACCAAATTATGGAAAGAGCCCAAATGTCCATCAACTGATGAATGGATAAAGAAGACGAGGTATATATACACACCTCATATACACACAATGGAATATTACTCAGCCATAAAAAAAGAATAAAATCTTGCCTCTTGGAATGACATGGGTGGAGCTAGAGTGTATTATGCTAAATGAAATAAGTCAGTCAGGAAAAGACAAATACCATCTGATTCCACTCATATGTGGAATTTAAAACAAAACAAAGGAACATAGTGGAGAAAAGAGAGGCAAACTGAGAAAAAGACTCTCAACTATAGACAACAAACTGGGGGTTACTGGAGGGTAAGTGGGCAGGGAGATGAGTAAAATAGGTGATGCAGATTAAGGAGGGCACTTGTGATGAGCACTGAGTGTTTATGTAAGTGAAGAATCACTAAGTCCTACACCTGAAACTAATATTGCATTTTATGCTAATTAACTAGATTTAAATAAAAACTGGGAAGGGAAAAAAAAGAACCAAAGATTTATAAATCATGAAGGAAAGATCAAAGAAATAATGTGCAAAGGTATACATTACCCAAGGTAGAGAAAGGAGTGGGGGTTCTTCTGGTGGGAGTTTAAAAAAAAAAAGGAAATAGGAAATGAGGAATGTCAAAGCTAAATTTGTTTTTCATTGTTTCTGTGGTCTGATTACCCATTTCGTTTTGCATGTTATGGCCAGTACTATTTTTATTTCATACCTGACAAATGCAATCATTACTAAGACAATTCTGTCCTTCTCCTCAAGGTACAAAAATAAAAAAAGTTTAAGAGCCATTTTGGGATTTTCTAGATTTCCCTGGCACCTAACCTGCTGTAAAGTCATTCCCATCCATTTCTCTAGCTGTAAAATTTACATTTGTACCAAATAAAGCCATCAGAGAATTACATATTTTGACCTGAAATTTTTGGCTCCAATAAAACTAATCTCTCTCAATTATACTTCCTCATTATGCTCTCAGACCTGATATAAGAGAAAAAGTAAGAAATTCAGACATTTTTTATGATAAATTTATAATATATTTGTATATATACAATATATATTTGATATATAGATTATATATCACAGAATTTGCACTACTCTTAAGACTAATTTTGCTTTTTTTATGTATCCTGGGAACCCTGTAAGAGGGTGCTTTTTTTTATCTGATTTAGCATCCAGGAAAATAGAACTGCAGTCTTCTACAACTCATTTCCATGTGATAGTCTTATCTCTGTGGTTCTACTTTTATTTTCTCATAGCCCAGATTTACTACTTACTCTTTTTAATTGTATGTATTTTTTTTTTCCATATCTTTTGTGGAATGCACTAGAGCCGCCTTATTCCAAGTGCAGTCTATGGACTTAAAACATCAGCATTACCCAGGAGCTCATTGGAAATCCAGAATCTCAGGCCCTACGTCAGATCTACTGAATATTCATTTTAACAAGGCTCAGGTGATTCACATTCATATTAAAGTTAGAGAAAACTGTAGTAGAGTATTAATAAGCCAACACAAAGTTATCTAATTTAGTGGTTGAAGTTATGTACTGGTTTCAATCCTGGCAATGTCAAATTAAGGACTCAAGCCAATTAGAATGTTGGTTAAAAATGAAAATTCCTGGACTTTTCACCCTCAATCTTCAATTCAGCAGGGCCAGAGTGAGACACTGAAGTGTTTTGTCACGTTTCTCTGGTGGTTAGGAGGCAGAGAACAGGTTTAAGCACTAAAGATCTTGGTTTGTCAAAGATATGATTTCAAAATATGTCAATCACTAGAAACCTTCCTCAGTTGTTCTAAGATGGTTTTTTCTAATTCTAATTCTAATGTAAATTTATAAGTTGGGGGAGAGTTAATTAGAATTCTAATTCTAATGTAAATTTATAAGTTGGGGGTGAGTTAAAAGCAAAATGACTGAGCTGATGTGGACCCTACAAGCAACAGAGAACACTGTCTGGAGGCCTTCAATAGTCTGAAGACTAGTAGAAATGGTGTATTTATTTACTGGTGGAAACTGTTTTAGAAGCACTGCTCTCTCAAAGCCTGTCTTTCCCCAGTGACATACTTCTAGACCTGCATGAAGGATTCCAAGTTGTGGGGAGAATGATAGAAAGATCCACAATCCTGATCAATTAAAAAAGTTAAACTGTCCTTGCAGAGAAATCAGGTGCACAAGGAATGCAGGACTAAGAATAGTTGGAACGTGTAAGAGGTGACATAGAAGGAGGTCAGTGTTTAAATTATTATAGTTATACTTCTACCCCAAATGTTTGGAAGCCATTAATTTAAGTCATTCATGGTGAAGTCGTCAGGCCTCTAATTTCAATGGCAGAAACCCAATTCAAACTCATTTAAATTGAAATAAGGGAAGGATTCACTCCTTCCTGTAACTAAGAGGTCCAGAAGGAGCATCTTTCTATTCAGGGCTCAGCTAGATTCAAGTATTACATGACGTCAGACCTCTTCCTTCCTCCATTCTCAGCTTTGTTCTACCTGCTCATCTTCCTTCTCAAATGACATGGCTTTATATGCCTGCAAGATGACTTCTGGCAGAAAAAAGACTATGAAGTCCTTATAGCTTGTGATTGACAAAGAAGGAAAGAGTGTTTTTCTTGACAACTCTGATAATCGTGAGCTAGAAGATTCTCACTGGTCAGACTTTGGTTATGTGCTTATGTCTCAATCACTCCCACCAGGCTGAGAAAGAACTTTGGTCAGGCCTAGACCATGCTGGACCATATCAGTCCTTTCAGAACTGCATGTACCAAAAAGGATTAGTGAAGGAAAGGGACAGGCGATTCTCCTAAAACAAGGAATTCTGGAAAAAAAAAAAAAAAAGCACATTAACTGTAACAATAGAGTCGAATTGGCTCAATATCTTATGATACTAATAAATAAAGGCCGCCCACACGATACTGATTCCAAACTGATCTGAGGTTAACAGACATACTCCTCTTTAACTTTTTTTTTTTTTTAAAGATTGATTTATTATTTTAGAGAGACCGAGAGAGAGTGCATGGGGGGAGAAGCAGAGGGAGAGGGAGAGAGAGAATCTCAACCAGACTCCCAGCTAAGCAGGCAGCCCAACAGGGGCTCAATTTTAGGACCCTGAGATCATGACCTAAGTAGAAACCAAAATTCAGATGCTCAACTAACTGAGCCACCCAGTCACCCCTCTTTTCTTTCACTTTTGAAACATCTTCTATATTACTCCAATGGCCTGAATCAGTACATTTATTACTTCCCTTAAATGCCCAAAAGAGACTGTCTTAAATACTGACAACCAATATTAGTTTGCTTAATGGAGAATCAGTGGTAAGTTGTAATTTTCCATCCATGCAGCCTACAATGCATCCTGACCAAACATCACAATATTCTAGGAAACTGTCAGTACTTTTCTCTGGACAGCTCACCTCAATACAATGGAACCAATCAATATAATCACAATTTCTTTAGTAAATATGGGTATTTCTATCGATCTAGTTTCCTGGATTACATTAGTTTTTTGGATTCATTTGTTTATATATACATATATTGGATTGAAACAAATTGAATTAATTTACTTGAAAAGCTCCCTAAAGTTTAATTTGTTTTACTGATTAAATATTACTGCATGTTAGTATAATTTGCAAGAAAAATGGTCAAACAAGCTAAATGCCTTAAATTCTTGTGACTGAGTAAGAATTGTTGACAAGCATTTGGCAGATATCAGTCTATATTAGCCTATGTTTTGGAGTTGGGATATAAATGTTGTGGTTGCTAGCAGCGTTTTTTTTTTTTTTTTTTTTTTTTTTAATTTGCAAAAGACAATAAATGTTTCACATTAGAGAGGCTTTTTCTTTATGACTTCTTCTTGCTAATGGTACCCACTTTATGCTTGATGGTACTCACTAATGGTAACCATCTCAACAGGACATAGACATCTATAATAGATGGACGGATTGGTGAACAGTGATATATATAACAATTTTTTTCATTTGACAAAAACTACTATTTCTAAAAATTTTCTTAAGCTATCTTACCACCTGTCTGTTCTGTTCTCAGCCCTTTAAATGGTCCAGTCAGGCCACATATCATCATACTAGAAACCTGAGGTCTGACATGGACAATCATGACAGTCTCTGGTGCTCATCAGTCTATCTCCAGAACCCTCTTCCCTGCTGTTCTTCTTCTTCCCTAGCTCTCTTATCCACCTGAAACCTCCCCTTCTTTCCTCATTCTAAAGGCTATTGGGAATGGCTTCTCAAGCTTTGACTCTCCAAGTAAATCCCAGGCAGGAGTTGGTTATAAATCAACCTTTGGGACAAGTTAGCCTCCTACATATATCTTATATATTTGTATCTTAAATCTTATATCAGCAAAGTTAGTCCTACTCTACCTGTATTTCTTTGTATGATAATTTTACATTACTTTTTGCAGTTGCTTGATTGTTGGAAATAAGTTGGTTGGAAACTTTGCCCTCGGCATTGTAGGCTTTGTTATCATGATGTCATTCTTAGTAAGTTTATATATACACTAGGCATTTTTTGTTAGTTGCCAACTGTATAATTAAGTTAAAGGCCAATATACAATAACTGATATTTTAGTTTGGAGATATAAAGCATGTATATCTGGTTCTACAGATATCCATTTGGCTACAATGTAGATATGTGGAAGCTGCGATATTATTAAAAGTATAGCAGAATCTATTCATTAAGCAACAAGATTTTATGATGGGGTCCTATCAGAGTGATTAGACATATTCTTTTCCCCTGGAATCTGCAAACCTATTTTGGTGAAACTATTATGGTCTCCCCTGATCCTCTAAATGAATTCAGCTGTCATTTTGACTTGTTCTTTGTTTTTATCGGTTTTCTGTATTTTCAATATCTCTGTAGCATAGTTGCCCTCTGTTCATAAGCCTCCCTAGAATTATCTTTATCTGTTCTTTTTTTGTTCATATTTTTCTGGCTTATTTCATTCAACAAAGTCTACTGAGTATCATTACTTTTCAAGCTGTGCAAGTCACTCAAGGTAATTATAATGTGACAGAGGGTATGAGAGAAGAAAGCCCATAATGTTACATAAGCACATAAGAACGATACCTGTTTCCAGGGAAAGAAAGTCTTTCTACAGGTGGCATTTAAGTTTTTTAAGGATGAGTAGGAATTATCCAAATCAGAGGCTATTCCAGGGAAAATATCTAGCATTCTTTAGAAGGCCCATGATGTGTAATTAATGTAGGAAACTTGGGAACTTTGAGTAGTAAATATGTCTGTATTGTAATTTAGATTTAAATCTAAAGACATGACGAAGCCAGTAAAAACATTTTTATCAGGGGAATGCTTTGGTTAGCTGAACATTTTATAATGCTCACTCTGATAGCACAACAGTTCAGAAAATAAATTGAGAGAGGGAGGTCCGAGAACTAGAAGCAGAGAGTTCACCAGCTTACTGGCTCAGGCTTACACCAAAAATAGGCGGTGGAGATGGAGAAAAGAGACTAAAGAGACATCAGAAGGGAGAATCGTTAGGACTTTGGTGACATAGTATTTGTGAATGGTGCTTTCAGTTATTTTTCTCCCAACCACTGAAATATTTCCAGTGCCTTCTCTTCTTTCTCTACACTTTGACTAAACTGTGCCAAAACTGAAATCCCTGGAGCTGTGTCCTATCTCTGATTCCCCTGGGAGGCTTCTGGACTTCCATAGATTCATCTGCTCCTCAGTAGCACCGATCTCTCTGTCCCTTTAACCAGCTGTTGGTAGGCTATCTCCCATGAGTGTGCTTGCCAACTTTTGAAGCTTACCGTAATAAAACGGAGATCAACATCTTCCACCTAAAACAAACACCTCACCATTATCACTAAAAATTATTTTTAGGTGGAATAGCTGAATCATATGGTATTTCTATTAATTTTTGAGGAATCTCTATACTGTTTTCCACAGTAGCTACAGCAATTTACAGCAATTACACCAATAGTGCATGAGCACTCCCTTTTCTCCACATCCTCTGCAACATTTACATTTACTTCTTGTCTTTTTTGGTAAGCACTTTAGTCTTGTCTTTTATTGCATTTCCAGTCAAAGCTTTTTTTTTTCTTTTTGCTAATATCCCTTTCTGCTCTTTTTCACATAGTGTGCCATACATTTAGAAAACAGAAAACTTTCCTTTTATCACTACTTCAAGACTAAACTCAAATTTTTGAGGAATGTCAAGTCACACTTATCTAAAGTTTGGCAGAAAAAAATTTTAAATATATTTTTAAAGGGGGGGAGGAGTCAAGATGGCGGAGAAGTAGCAGCTGAGACTACTTCAGGTAGCGGGAGATCAGCTAAATAGCTTATCTAAAGATTGCAAACACCTACAGATCCAACGGGAGATCGAAGAGAAGAAGAACAGCAACTCTAGAAACAGAAAATCAACCACTTTCTGAAAGGTAGGATGGGCGGAGAAGTGAATCTAAAGCGACGGGAAGATAGACCGCGGGGGGAGGGGCCGGCTCCCGGCAAGCGGCGGAGCAACGGAGCACA
>NW_019154105.1:29348464-29349095 GCF_002288905.1 Enhydra lutris kenyoni
AGGGGGAGGAGTCAAGATGGCGGAGAAGTAGCAGCTGAGACTACTTCAGGTAGCGGGAGATCAGCTAAATAGCTTATCTAAAGATTGCAAACACCTACAGATCCAACGGGAGATCGAAGAGAAGAAGAACAGCAACTCTAGAAACAGAAAATCAACCACTTTCTGAAAGGTAGGATGGGCGGAGAAGTGAATCTAAAGCGACGGGAAGATAGACCGCGGGGGGAGGGGCCGGCTCCCGGCAAGCGGCGGAGCAACGGAGCACAAAATCGGGACTTTTAAAAGTCTGTTCCGCTGAGGGACATCGCTCCAGAGGCTTAACTGGGGTGAAGCCCACGAGGGGTCAGCGTGGCCTCAGGTCCCGCCGGGTCACAGAAGGATCGGGGGTGTCTGAGGGTCCCAGAGCTTACAGGTATTAGAACGGGGAAGCAGGCTACAGAGAAGAGCCGAGGAGTGAGCTCACAGCTCGGGTTACCTTGAACCGGTCGCAGGCTCGGTCAGCTCGGAGCGCGGCCGGAGGCAGGGTGACGGGAGTAATTGGGCGCTGTTCTCTGAGGGCGCACTGAGGAGTGGGGCCCTGGGCTCTTGGCTCCTCCCGGCCGGAGACCGGGAGGCCGCCATCTTCATTCCCGCC